>NW_022264767.1:0-7500 GCF_002021735.2 Oncorhynchus kisutch
TTCGGCGGCGGTGCAGCCAACAGTCAGGTCCGTAGTGAACGTGATCGGAAACGAGGGAGCAAGGCTTGCGGCGTGGCAGACTTCTACTGAGAGCGAGAGTGATGAAGACGGCGGTTGCCATCCCGAATTAGGGTTTTGGAGGAATGCAATTTGTCTCAGTATGAACACTATATTGTGGGTACAGCCCCTTCAGTTAAACGAAATTGACAAGGAGTCGCACCAGTATGTCCCGAGTACGGGAATTCCTCCGCATTATGAGGAGGACAAGGCCGATGAAAGGACTGTGTTTTCTGGATAACTACAGAGTGTGTCTGTGTGGTATGCTCAATGTGACGGCCGTGGTTTGGCACCATCCACCTTAAAAATGTACCGAGCTGATGTTAGAGGTTTCCTCAATTATCTTATTCAGTTCCGGCCAAATGGTATGCAAGCTAAGGTCGTGCAATTCGAAAGAAGATGTTACTGTGCTTGGGCGAAGATGGACAGGGACTCGCGGCAGAGCCAGGCAACGCATAGCGCAAAATTCGCCAACGCTGCAGGGTAGAGGTGCTCAGCGCGGCGGAGTTAAAAACGCTTTGTTGAGCTAAGCAATCAAGCCATTCCTTCAGTTCTCAGTAGGCTGGAGGAACGTGCCACATGCTCTGACAGGCGTAGGTTTGCAGCTCTCATGTCCAGCCGGTTGGCCATATTTAATGGCACCGACGATCCCCAGTCACAATGTTTAGTGTGACTGATTTCAGTGAAATAACCCTGAAGGTGGGGTGGGTTATCAGATGTCTATAGCTTCCCACAAAACTAACTATAGCTTCGGGGAGTGCAGAATTGTTCTATGTCAGGAGGAATACACTTGGCTTCAACGATTCCATAAAATCAGGCCTCATCTGAGTGGATTGACCTCAGACACAGAACTGTTCTTTTTCACATCCTGCGGTCAACCTTATAGAGGGTTAGAGGGTTAGGGTTAGGGTTAGGGTTAGGGTTAGGGTAGGGTTAGGGTTAGGGTTAGGGTTAGAGGGTTAGGGTTAGGGTTAGGGTTAGGGTTAGGGTTAGGGTTGTTTGAGCAAACAGAGAGACACGGAGGAAGGCAGGAGAGAGAAGCTATGAGTAGCAGACCAAGACGCGACTGTGGACTTTGTTTGTAAACAGAATATAGTGCGGCTAGATCGACATTTGAAGTCTGTACATGCACTTAAGTTCGGTACTATGGAATGGACGAATGCTATGAATTTAGCCGGTTTTCGACTGAAAGACAGCAGCCCGAATCAGTGCTTGAACCGTGGCCGGAGGACCCTGTGATTTTGCAGCAGCTGGTGGACGAGGTGAGCAGCAGCAGCTGGTGGCCGAGGGGGATCAGACGGCAGGTTCTTCGGCGGCGGTGCAGCCAACCAGTCAGGTCCGTAGTGAACTGTGCTCGGAACCGAGGGAGCAAGGCTGGTCGTGGCGACTTCTACTGAGAGCGAGAGTGATGAAGACGGCGGTGTGCCATCCCGAATTCAGGTTTGGAGTAATGCAATTTTGACTCAGTATGAACACTATATTGTGGGTACAGCCCCTTCAGTTAAACGAATTGACAATAGTCGCACCAGTATGTCCCGAGTACGGGAATTCCTCCGCATTATGCCGGAGGACAAGGCCGATGAAGGACTGTGTTTTCTGGATAACTACAGAAGTGTGTCTGTGTGGTATGCTCATGTGACGGCCGTGGTTTGGCACCATCCACCTTAAAATGTACCGAGCTGATGTTAGAGGTTTCCTCAATATCTTATTCAGTTCGGCCAAATGGTATGCAAGCTAAGGTCGTTGCAATTCGAAAGATGTTACTGTGCTTGGCGAAGATGGACAGGGACTCGCGGCAGAGCCAGGCAACGCATAGCGCAAAATTCCGCCAACGCTGCAGGGTAGAGGTGCTCAGCGCTGCGGAGTTAAAACGCTTTGTTGAGCTAAGCAATCAAGCCATTCCTTCAGTTCTCAGTAGGCTGGAGGAACGTGCCACATGCTCTGACAGGCGTAGGTTTGCAGCTCTCATGTCCAGCCGGTTGGCATATTTAATGGCACTCGACGATCCCCAGTCACAATGTTAGTGTGACTGATTTCAGTGAAATAACCCTGAAGGTGGGGGTTATCAGATGTCTATAGCTTCCCACAAAACTAACTATAGCTTCGGGGAGTGCAGAATTGTTCTATGTCAGGAGGAATACACTTGGCTTCAACGATTCCATAAAATCAGGGCTCATCTGAGTGGATTGACCTCAGACACAGAACTGTTCTTTTTCACATCCTGCGGTCAACCCTTAGAGGGTTAGAGGGTTAGGGTTAGGTTAGGGTTAGGGTTAGGGTTAGGGTTAGGGTTAGGGTTAGGGTTAGGGTTAGAGGGTTAGGGTTAGGGTTAGGGTTAGGGTTAGGGTTAGGTGTTTGTTTGAGCAAACAGAGAGACCGGAGGAAGGCAGGAGAGAGAAGCTATGAGTAGCAGACCAAGACGCGACTGTGGACTTTGTTGTAAACAGAATATAGTGCGGCTAGATCGACATTTGAAGTCTGTACATGCACTTAAGTTCGGTACTATGGAATGGACGAATGCTATGCAATTTAGCCGGTTTCGACTGAAAGACAGCAGCCCGAATCAGTGCTTGAACCGTGGCCGGAGGACCCTGTGATTTTGCAGCAGCTGGTGGACGAGGTGAGCAGCAGCAGCTGGTGGGGCCGAGGGGATCAGACGGCAGGTCTTCGGCGGCGGTGCAGCCAACCAGTCAGGTCCGTAGTGAACTGTGCTCGGAACCGAGGGAGCAAGGCTGCGTCGTGGCGACTTCTACTGAGAGCGAGAGTGATGAAGACGGCGGTGTGCCATCCCGAATTCAGGTTTGGAGTAATGCAATTTTGACTCAGTATGAACACTATATTGTGGGTACAGCCCTTCAGTTAAACGAATTGACAATAGTCGCACCAGTATGTCCCGAGTACGGGAATTCCTCCGCATTATGTCGGAGGACAAGGCCGATGAAGGACTGTGTTTCTGGATAACTACAGACGTGTGTCTGTGTGGTATGCTCAATGTGACGGCCGTGGTTTGGCACCATCCACCTTAAAATGTACCGAGCTGATGTTAGAGGTTTCCTCAATTATCTTATTCAGTTCCGGCCAAATGGTATGCAGCTAAGGTCGTTGCAATTCGAAAGATGTTACTGTGGCTGGCGAAGATGGACAGGGACTCGCGGCAGAGCCAGGCAACGCATAGGCAAAATTCCGCCAACGCTGCAGGGACGAGGTGCTCAGCGCTGCGGAGTTTAAAACGCTTTGTTGAGCTAAGCAATCAAGCCATTCTTCGTTCTCAGTAGGCTGGAGGAACGGCCACATGCTCTGACAGGCGTAGGTTTGCAGCTTTCATGTCCAGCCGGTTGGCCATATTTAATGGCACTCGACGATCCCCAGTCCACAATGTTTAGTGTGACTGATTTCAGTTGAAATAACCCTGAAGGTGGGGGTTATCAGATGTCTATAGCTTTCCCACAAAACTAACTATAGCTTCGGGGAGTGCAGAATTGTTCTATGTCAGGAGGAATACACTTGGCTTCAACGATTCCATAAAATCAGGCCTCATCTGAGTGGATTGACCTCAGACACAGAACTGTTCTTTTTCACATCCTGCGGTCAACCCTACGGTAATCTGTGTGAGTATGTGGGGCAAATCTTTGAAGAGTTTGGCATTGGAAGTAAAGTGACCTTTGGTACAATTCGACGCAGTGTTGCCACGTTGAACTTTAACCAAGGCTCAGTTACAGACCGGGGAACTGTTGCTGACCATATGTGTCACTCTCTGGAAACCCAGGCACGTCACTACAGGTACCATAATCTGGCCAAAAATGCCAGCCGGGCCCGGGCACTGATTGAGGGTCAAATCAATCCATGATTAACTGATTAAATAAAGCATATTTGTTTTGAAATTCACCCCTTGTATTTGTGTCATTATGCATTAAAATGATTAAAAATGTGTTTAATCCGCATCCACAAAATATGTGAAAGTGTCCATAAATAATAAAATTTTTGGGTTACCGGGTGCACACCAATCAGTATCCATCGTGATATTTTAAAGTGTCCATAATGCACTCAGGTCGCCCCCGACAGAGAGAGGGCCGTAGTAGGGTGTTTCCATAGCGGGGCATTAATATCAGAATGACCCTTAAATGCATTTAGGACCATATTTGAATTTTTGGGTTACCAGATGCACGGTCTATTTTGGGTTACCAGATGCACGTTTTCAATCACCAGGTTGCACGGGTCTATTTCCTCCTCCAGCACTTGGCTAACAGTCCATAAAGCACCCAGGACGGCCCTGAGTGAAAGAGGGCCGTAGTAGGGTGCTCCTATAGCGGGCATATAAAATCAGAATGACCATTAAATGCTTTTAGGACCATCTTTAATTTTTGGGTTACCAGATGCACAACAATCAGTATCCATCGTGATATTTTAAAGTGTCCATAATGCACTCAGGTCGCCCCCGACAGAGAGAGGGCCGTAGTAGGGTGTTTCCATAGCGGGCATTAATATCAGAATGACCCTTAAATGCATTTAGGACCATATTTGAATATTTGGGTTACCAGATGCACGGGTCTATTTTGGGTTACCAGATGCACGGGTCTATTTCCTCCTCCAGCACTTGGCTAACAGTCCATAAAGCACCCAGGACGGCCCTGAGTGAAAGAGGCCGTAGTAGGGTGCTCATATAGCGGGCAATTAAAATCAGAATGACCATTAAATGCATTTAGGACCATCTTTTAATTTTTGGGTTACCAGATGCACAACAATGCGTATCCATCGTGATATTTAAACAGCCAATAAAGCACTCATGACGGGCGCCCATGGATAGAGGGCCGTAGTAGATAGTCCTATAGCGGGCATTAATATCAGCATGACCGACAAGTGAATTTAGGACAGTCTTTTTATTATTAGGTTACCAGGTGCCTACCTTCAAACACCTTACGAGGTGACTACTTTAAATTATGAGTTCGTTTTTAGGTTACCAGATGCACGGCATCCTGCAAAATCGGTAATTTCATAAAATGATTAAAAATACTTCCCGAGGGGCTAGAGGTCCCAAATTTCGTCTCATACCCTCTCTCTCAATGGGCAAGAAGTAGAGCATGTCAAAACAAATTGCCCTAACAGGCACCTATGTTTCCGGTAACATTCACTATTTTCCAAAAACTTAAAACGCGATTGTCTATTAAAATGTTCTATACAAAACGGTTTCTAATTGAATGTAAATTATCGTCTATTTGTGCCCTTCGTTTAAAAAAAAACCCATCCAGATTGGATATGTACTTTTTGATTATTCACGTTTTGGTGTGTACCGGCATATAGCCCAAGATGGCTACACAGTAACCGGACAGTATTTTAATATTAGGTTCCCAGGTGCACATTTTCAATCACCAGGTGCACGGAGGTATAGGGTCCCCCATGGAATAAAGGTCCGTATTAGGGTGGTCCCAAGCGGGCATGAATTTTTGTAACACCGCTAATGTAATTTTTGGGTTACCAGATGCACGTTTTCAATCACCGGGTGCACGGTTGTGAAAAGTGTGGACTCTGCCATTTTCCGACCAATTTCTGTAATTTTCAAAAAATGATTAAAAATACTTCCCGAAGAGCTAGAGGTCCCAAATTTCGTCTCATACCCCTCTCTCGTGATGGGCAACAATTGCAGCATATCAAAAACATTTCGCATCCACAGGCACCTATGTTTCCTGTAACATTCACTTTTTTTCCAAAACTTAAAACACGATTTTCTATTAAAATATTTTATACAAACCGGTTTTAATTCATGTTAAATGCTCGTCTATATGTGCCCTTTCCTTAAAAAAACCCATCCAGATTGGATGTGTACTTTTTGATTTATTCACGTTTTGTGTTTAACAGAATTTTAACCCCAATTGTGGGATACACATAAACCCAGTGCGGTTCCGAGATGATATCGATAAATTGGCCTGAACGTCAATGACACACTTGGGGGTGGGTCGACCAGACAGGTACCGGCGCGAAATCAGAAACCTGGTTTTTTGACAACAAGACTTCCATGTCCTAGAGAGACGGGGGTGGTGTCAAACTGATCAGCCCGAATAGAAAATGAGTACTGGGTACTTTTGAGGGATGTGAGCCCCTCGGAACCATGGTAATTTGGACATTTTCCGCCGGCGTCCGATTTAGTGGTTTGAACAGACCCTTCGGCGTCCGATTTGTCCTAACTTTTGATCCACGTTTCCCAGCTTGGTGATGGGAGGATATTGAGTTCTGTCCTGGGCAGTTGCTCTATCCCACCCAGCTATTACCTTGTGGGTTTGGTTCATCAATGACCATGGTTCTGGTCCAATGAAGGTGCCCGTCCCTTCGGCGACCGATTGGTGGTTGTTTAGTCCCGGTGAGGGCTAGCTCTCCAGTCCAGTCCAATACTTGTTTCCCGGTCCGTCTCCATGGTTGTCCTCTGTTGTCCAGGGAGTTTAATTTCCTCTGACTGATTTTCATTCATTTTCCACCTGGGAGGGACTCTATCGGCCGGCCTTTGGCTGGTGTTCTGATGGATGTTTCCCTTCCGACCCAAGTGGATTTGCCTATATCGGGGGAGCCCCTTTCGGAAACGTTTGTCCCCTAATTTAGATACGATCCAGCCGCGCAACGTTAGTGCGATTTCGTGCCGAACTGTCTGACCCAAGTGGCCCTCCATTGGTGTTCCGGTGCGGGGAGTGGCACACTCAGGCTGCGAAGCATGTGGTGATGGTCATCCCGTAACGCATCGGCAACCAAAAACACGTATTCTCAAACCCTGTCTTCAAATGTGGACCTACCCGGTTGACCCCAAGCGGTCTGTCCGAGGCCGGGCAGCGTCCGGGAACCAAAGTATTTGGGTTCCGGGGAGTATGGTTGCAAAGCTGAAACTTAAAGGAATTGACGGAAGGGCACCACCAGGAGTGGAGCCTGCGGCTTAATTTGACTCAACACGCGAAACCTCACCCGGCCCGGACAGGATTGACAGATTGAAAGCGGATCACACACTGAGCGGATTCAGCGTGGTGTCTACCCTTCACCGAGAGGAATTCCCAGTAAGCTCAGGTCCCTGCCCTTTGTACACACCGCCCGTCACTACTACCGATTGGAGAGGTCCTCGGATCGGCCCCGCTGAGGTCGGTCACGGCCCTGGCGGAGCGCCGAGAAGACGATCAATCTTGACTATCTAGAGGAAGTAAAAGTCGTAACAAGGTTTCCGTAGGTGAACCTGCAGAGGATCATTAACGGGTTGCCAGCCGCCGGCATGGGGCTGAGCGCCGAAAATCCAGCTATGCTGCGGGTTGGGTAGGGGTAGGGGGCTCACGCCTCCCGCCTCTCCCTTCTCCCGGCGCGGGTGTCATCGGTCCTAGCCCCGCTTCCCCGCATTCCCCCCTTTGCCTGGGATGTGCAGCCTTCGTCCCCCTAAGTTCAGACCAGGACGGCTCGGTGGGTAGCGTTGAGGATGAG
>NW_022264767.1:12500-15000 GCF_002021735.2 Oncorhynchus kisutch
ACTTTATGTGTCGAAAATGGAAATTATGAGGTGTGAGGTCTTGTGGTGGCTTACTACTGAATCTTGCTTTGGTGAGGAGGTCCTTTAAGTTTTTGTTCTTTCTAAATGCTGAAATGATTCTGTATGGTTTGAGTGGTATGTAAGTGTGCTGAGTTGTAGAGAAGTTGTGTTTGATTGATTGATGTAGGGGTCTAATTCTATGTGAAAATGTGGTTACTAAAGGGATGATAATTGTCTGCTGATTGAGTATTGATGACAAGGGAGAAGAGACAGAGGAAGTGTTTCGGTTTAGTGATTGGTGCAGATCACTTTCCATAGGGGAGTCAGGATTGGGGTAAGGGAGGGAGATAGGATGAGAACCCTGGTTAGGGTATTGGTACACATTAGGGTTAGGCGTGGGGTTTGGGGAAAGGTTGAGGTTGAGGTTAAGGTTAGGCATGGAGTTAAGGGAAAGGTTAAGGTTAGGCGTGGGGTTAAGGGAAAGGTTAAGGTTAGGCGTGGGGTTAAGGGAAAGGTTAAGGTTAGGCGTGGGGTTAAGGGAAAGGTTAGGCGTGGGGTTTGGGAAGAGGTTAAGATTAGGCGTGGGGTTTGGGGAGAGGTTAAGGTTAGGTGTGGGGTTAAGGGAAAGGTTAGGGTTAGGCGTGGGGTTAAGGGAAAGGTTAAGGTTAGGCGTGAGGTTTGGGGAGGGATTAAGGTTAGGAGTAGGATTGAGGTTAAGGTTAAGAGAGGTGGATGATTTGCTGTGGTCTGTGAGTGTTGGATGAATGGGAGGGAGGGTGGCCAATGTGTTGTTTTTAATGGTTCTTAAAAATCGTTTTGAATATCCTCTTCTTCTAAGTACATTGAATAATCTATTTATTGCATAATCCAGGTCTTGCTTGCAAGATGATATCCTGTAGAACCGTATGATTTGTGATTTTATTATTCCCTTAAATGTATGTTTAGGATGGTAAGGGTTAGGGTTAGGGTTAGGGTTAGGGTTAGGGTTGGGGTTGGGGTTGGGGTTAGGGTTAGGGTTAGGGTTAGGGTTAGGGTTAGGGTCAGGGTCAGGGTCAGGGTCAGGGTCAGGGTCAGGGTCAGGGTTAGGGTTAGGGTCAGGGTCAGGGTCAGGGTTAGGGTCAGGGTCAGGGTCAGGGTCAGGGTCAGGGTCAGGGTTAGGGTTAGGGTTAGGGTTAGGGTTGGTTTCTAGTTTTGAGTCGGTTGATCCACTTCCATCTCTGACACGTGGAAACCGGAGGGGGGAAGGGAGGGGTTGCACTCCACATCATATACGCGCAGGTCGGAGGGTACGGGCGCGGCCGGCCAAAGTTGTAGGCCCCATGGTCGCCCACTTGTAGATTAACCCATTGGTTGGGTTAAAGGACTGTCTGTCTGTAGGGTTAGGGTTAGGTATGGTTTTAGAATGGTTAAGGTTAGGGTTTAGGGTTAGGGTAAGATATGTTTTTTTAAGAAGGGTTAAGGTTAGGATTAAGTTTAGGTATGGGTTTCGGGATGGTTAAGGTTAGGGTTAGGGTAAGGTATAGAAAGGGTTAAGTTTAGGTAGGTCTGTCAACTCAACTTAGGATCAGGCAAAGCCCTTGAGTTGGGTTAGGGTTAGGGTTAGGGTTAGGGTTAGGGGTTAGGGTTAGGGTTAGGGTTAGGGTTAGGGTTAGGGTTAGGGGTTAGGGGTTAGGGGTTAGGGGTTAGGGTTAGGGTTAGGGTTAGGGTTAGGGGGGGGTTAGGGTTAGGGTTAGGGGGGGTTAGGGTTAGGGTTAGGGTTAGGGTTAGGGTTAGGTTTTGAATATAAATGTGTTTCGTTTCAACTAGTTCGTTTTACGGTGCACAGGCCTATCTCCTGTTTATCCCTCCCCTTTCTGCTGATCTAATATAATTAGGTGTAGTACTTAAAAAGGCCTGTAGATGTCCTCCTAGGATCATAAATTAAACTGAGATAGGCTCCAAGTTGCCTCTTTTTCTGGGTGGCAGTGTAGAAGTCAATGTGGTGAGAGATTCATTCAACCATAGTGTTGTAAAATTTGAACATAAACGCCATATTGTGCATTTAAATGGTTTTATTGTTTTGTTAAAGGAAAGGAAAAACCTAAAAGAGGAAGTACCAGACTAAAACCAAACAAACCATAAATATATAGAGAGTAAAATTAAAATATGAATAAAACCATGTTCTTCTCCATCCATTTTCCGGTCTGTTAAAACCCATTTTCTAAAACCTCTCGTTCAGGCCATTTGGCGTTATTGTCTGTAGGTGCTGGATCCACTTCCGTTCTACCCTCTTTCGCTGCCCACAGGTCCAGCCTATATGTGACTGTAACCCTGATATGGTAAGGTGAGTGATGGGGTGCTCCTGGAAGTGGGTTATGAGTTCTGTTTGTAGGTGTGCCCTTTTAATGTTATACAGGTGTTGTTTGAGTCTGGTTTCTATGGTGTGTTTGGTTTCTCCAATGTATTGTTTATTGCAAAGTGTACATGTAATGATGTAAATGGTGTTATGTGTGTTCAATGA
>NW_022264767.1:20000-23358 GCF_002021735.2 Oncorhynchus kisutch
GTACATATGTATTAATTTTTAATTTGTATTCTTTTGTTTTTTAATTTTTTTGGGGTTGTTTCCTATTGGTCCAGGTTCCATGGTCATGGTAGCCCAAAGAGAAGAACATTTGATATTTTGTTAAATATAAATTGGTTCCCTAGTGATTATTGTTACAGGATCCAAGGGATCAATAAGGATAATTATAAAGTACATTTTTAAGAGTCTGTAATCATTGTAGCTCTCAAATACTATAAAATAACTATTTTATGGTTCTAATGGCCACCTTAATATTCCTAGGGGAGCCTACTGGTAAAAGGGCCGATGGCTAAGTATTAGTGTCTGTCTGTCAGCAGGGTTGGGACCAAGGATGAGGTGGGGGCACACATGCATACACACATGAACATAAAAGGGGATGTGCCTATACACATATTTTTTACATATACAAAAGCATAAACATACAACACAACCAGTGGTGTGAGGGATAGCATACAACGTCACACTCCACTACATCCTAGTGTGTGCATATATATGAGAGCTGTGTAAAAATCCAATTAAGGAAAGTAAAGTGTACAAATAAAAGAGTAGCCAAAAGGAGCTACCCCCGAAGTCCGTGTGGAATCTGCTTTCCTCACAGTCTCACACGGGTCTAGGGGTAGCCCAGCCACGACGCGTTTCTGCCTTACTCGGCTTCATCAGGTAGCAGGGAGGAGAATATATAAATAAAATTGAAATAAAAGGTGCAAAAAGTAGTAAAAATGTATGTATATATATCTACATGTACAGTAGGGTGTACTGTGCAATTTACTTGCCTTGAATGTAGTCCTGGTTGGATGTGTGGAGCGAAATGTTTACTGTCCGGTGGTCTCCTCGTAAAGTTGTGAGGAGAGCTAACTCTCCGGTGTGTGCGCGTGTGGGAATATGGCTTAGGGTTATTTCGATTGGTCTGTACTGTTACTAGGTAGGATAGCCGCTAACAGGTTGTGGTGTGGAGGAATCAGATGAAGGTGAGAGTGGAATGGGGATGCAGTCAAGTGGATGGGCAGTTAGAGTGGAGGTCAAGCACATCTAATAACAATACCATGGAGACCCAATGTGATAAATGTTCAACCTTGTAGTGACACAAGCTTTTCAAATGTTATTTGGTATGAATGAAGAGTGGAGTGTGACAAAATAGGAGACACAATACATTGTAAGGGACAGACAGGGTTAACAACATGAGGTCAGGTACAGATACATGTACACACACAAACATACACAGAGGGGTTGGAACTGGGGTTGCAGTTCGGGTTAGGGGCCAGGGCTAAGGTCAGAGACGGTATTAAGAATGGTAGGGGTTGGATTGGCCAAGGTTAGAGTTGGAGTGGTTTAAGGCTAAGGTTGAGGTCCAAATAAGAATGGTCAGGGCTAGATTTAGAGTAGGATGGTTAAGGTGAGGGTTAAGGTTAGGGTTGGGGTTGGAATAGTTACAGTTAGGGTTGGAGTTATTCAGGTTGGGGTTAAGGTCAAAGTAAGAAGGCTAGGGTTAGGTTCAGTGTTGAATATTTTGGTGTTTTGCCCGTGTGAGAGAGGTTTTATTTTGGGAAGGCCTCTGTCGTGGATCCCTGTGGGGAATTGTATAGGAGAAGTAGACTCTTTGCTTTTGGGGTGCTGTTTGGGTTGTGGGTGTCTGAGAGGTACCAGGTGAATTTTAAGTAGGACTAGAAGTCCTGGGGGTCAAGAGGAGCCATACGTGGAGTTCCTGTGATGTGTAGAAGTATAATAGATCCTCCTGTGGAAAGTGTGTATTTGACCTACGTGTCACCATTGACTTGTGTGTTAGCGTTGGGAGCGGTCTGCTCTGGTAGGGGGTTTGGGGTTGGAAATACCCGAAGGTAAGGTTCTGTGGGTCCAGGAAAGGTAGAGGGTAGAGTGGACATCTGTGGGTTCCTATAGAATTTTTAGTTGGGGTTCTGGGTAAACCATAGGTCTGGTGATAGGTCTTTGAATGTGGTTGAGTTATTTTTCCTCCGATTTTTGTTGGGTCACGTTGCTTATATGCAGTAAGGTACGATGTGCAGGGAAAAGTAGTGGCCGTGGTTTTTAGGTATTTTTGTGGTGTTAGAGGGCATGAACCTTGTTTATTTAATAAGGGGTAGTGGCAGATAGGATAACTAGGGGGGTGTTCCTTTTACCCGGATCGAAAATGGTGTTGTTTTTATCTTTTCTAGTTGGCGCTTGTTAGCGGAGTTTTAGCTTTGATCGCGTTCGTGTCCACTTGGGTTCAGGGATATGCGGTAGAGTTGGCTGTTTTGCGGTGTTCAAGTCCACTTGGATTATGGGATGTACGGGTCCGAAAAAGCTTTTTTATGCTGTTTCCAGTTTTTTTATATGGGTGGGGGTCTTACCTAGGTTTTTGGTATGTGGGTGTATGGTGCAGGGGTGTGAGTGTGGTGGGCCTATAATGTAATTTGTATCATTTTGCTCCTAAGTTGGAGATACGTTTGTCAGGATGGGTAAAAAGTCTCTTACACCTGTGTCAGTGTAGTGAGTCCAGTTCTTTGTTGAAAAAGGTCTTTGTCTTTAGCTAAAAGAGGTAGTGTCTGGAGAAAAAAAAGGGCCTTTAGTCTTGAGTAAAAAAAGGGTGGTATCTTTGAGAAAAAATCCTCTTTAGCTGAAGAAGGGTAGTGTCTTAAAAAGGTCTTAGTCTAGAGTAAAAAAGGGGGGGGGGGGATCTTTGAGAGAGATCTTCTTTAGTGGAAAAAGGTAAGATCTTGGAGAAGGGGTCTTCTTTCGTTGAGAAAAAAGGGGGGGGATTCCTTTTGTTGAAAAACGGGGGGGTGGGGGTAGTGTTCATCAAAAAATAGTTTTTGAGTATGTTGTAGTAGAGTCCAGGTTCTTTGGGAAAAAAGGCTTTGGGGTTGATGAAAATAGTAGGTGGTATACATCCAGGGGTCAGGAGTAGAGTAGGGTTATTTTAGTTGGTATATAATCTAATGATAATTTTTTACCTATTCACCATCAAACCAATCCTGAGGGTGCAAGGGTGGAGAAGAAACCCTTGTATAAGGCCGGATTTGGGAGGATCCCAGTGAGTGTAAGGGATAAAAAAGTCCTTAGCTTGCTGCGTCCATACCCAACACCTAGCAACGCAGCGGTGACTCGCCATTGGTTTGGTTTCTAGTTTTGAGTCGGTTGATCCACTTCCATCTCTGACACGTGGAAACCGGAGGGGGGGAAGGGAGGGGTTGCACTCCACATCATATACGCGCAGGTCGGAGGGTACGGGCGCGGCCGGCCAAAGTTGTAGGCCCCATGGTCGCCCACTTGTAGATTAACCCGTTGGTTGGGTTAAAGGACTGTCTGTCTGTAGGGTTAGGGTTAGGTATGGTTTTAGAAT
>NW_022264768.1:0-23334 GCF_002021735.2 Oncorhynchus kisutch
CTGTGCGATCCTGGAGGGTGCTCCACATCGTCCACGGCCCGGCCATCTGTCAGCAACACCAAGACATGAGGCACCTCCTGCCTCATCCCCAGAGATTCTTGGAACAGCTCCTTCAGAACGTAGCTCATACCCTTCCCTATGGAACAACAATACATTCACTGGCAATATCACTATCAATATGTACACACACACCAGTGGAGGCTTCTCACAGGAAGAAAGAGAGGACCAACCCTACAAAATGTCTTTTTTTTTTTTTATAGTGAAACATTTAAAAAGTTATCATTTTTAGATAAAACTATACTAAATATATAGTCACCAAATAATTTATTAAAACACACTGTTTTGCAATGAAGATCTACAGTAGCCTCAACAGCACTCTGTAGGGTAGCACCACGGTGTAGCCGGAAGACAGCTAGCTTCTGTCCTCCTCTGCGTACATTGACTTCAATACAAAACCTAGGAGGTTCATGCTTCTCACCCCCTTCCATAGATTTACACAGGAATTATGACAACTTATTCTGCGAGAATGTCCTCCAACCTATCAGAGCTCTTGCAGCTGAACTGACATGTTGTCCACCCAATCAAAGACTCAGAGAATGAATCTAGTACTGAAAGCATAAGCTAGAGCTAGCTAGCACTGCAGTGCAGTGCATAAAATATGATGAGTAGTTGACTCAAAGAGAGAGACAGACAATAGCTGAACAGTTTTGAACAAATTAATCCAAAATTAAGGAGAAGTGAGAGAGCAAGAGAGAGTGAGCGAGAGAGAGCTAGCTATATTTCATAGTATATATTTGTTCACTTTCACTTAGATAGCATTGAATGCAACAAGCTAGTCAAACACCCGGCTCAAACAGAGAGGAAGGGATGGGGAGGTAGCTGACTATCGCTATCCAGCACTGGAACTCTTCCAAGTCAAGTTAAGCTTTTGGTTTTATAAATGTACTGCCACCAGGGCCCCCCAGTGCAACTCCTAAACTGCTTGCTGCTGACTGTACACTGTACTGTATGATTGTAGCATGTTTACTGACACATTAGTTCTAGTAGCTTTGTTGACTATGACGTGGCAATGATATAGTCTGTATGACTTGGAAATGTTTTTTCACCTGGTCACAGATAGTCCACAAGTGAAGGGAAAAGGTAAGAGGAAGAGAGCACGTAGATAGATGTGAGAAGGAATTATATGTACAACGAGCAGTTTGTATGTGGCTGCTATGAAAGAGAACTGTGTTTGCGTGTGATCAGGGGTGTATTCATTGTGCGGATTCTGTTAAACATTTCTTAAACAAAAGCAAATGAAACAAAAAGGGGATAAACATAACTGAATTTGTCCAATAGAAACTCTATTTTGCAACTGTTGGACTAATGATTATACCGTAGATCAGCTAGATGCAGGCAAGAGTGTGCAAGGCAGTATTGAATGTGTCACTGTCTGTCACCTCAAATCTTTCTCTCGACCTGTGTGCACCTACATTGTAAACTTTCATTCATAGGCTAGGTTGTAGCAGCCTCATGATGGGTACAGGGAAAATTTGACTATCATGTAGTAGCCTAAACCTATCAATGTTACATTGAGCTGGGTGAATGGAATATGAATGACAGTCATCCAACATGCTGTAATAGAAATAAGGCCATGTTCGTAAAAAATATATATATATTTTTTTATTTTACCTTTAAAAGTCAGTTAAGAACAAATTCTTATTTTCAATGATGGCCTAGGAACATTGGGTTAACTGCCTGTTCAGGGGCAGAACGACATATTTGTACCTTGTCAGCTCGGGGGTTTGAACTTGCAACCTTCCGGTTACTAGTCCAACGCTCTAACCACTAGGCTACCCTGCCACCCCTAAATGATCATCCTCCCTCATCTTAAAAGGCACCGACCGCCACTGACACACAGACAGACTTGGTCACAGGCACTTACGCAGGTACAATATAGAGAATCAATGTGTATTGAAAGTGAATAGGCATGGAAGGTGTGTCACAATTTCAAAATGCAAACAACTGGAGACAGCTTGTCATTTTTGGAGACGGGCATTTGACAGACAGGGCTACGGTAGCTAGCAAAAGAGGGTAAAAACAGTTGCTATCCAGCTGTACACAACATCAGCTGGCTAGCTAAATACCTTGGCTAACTGTGGGGCGAAACCAGCACCGGATTACCGCATTTGGGCCCCCGGGGCACCAACCTCCATAAAGCTATGAGAACATGCTGGAGTTTTAAAGAAATTTATACACTTTTTGCCATGGGTCAGAGAGAAAAATGACTGTTTTATAGCTCATCTCATGCTATTGTTCACTTTTTGCCATGGGTCAGAGAGAAAAATGACTGTTTTATAGCTCATCTCATGCTATTGTTCACTTTTTGCCATGGGTCAGAGAGAAAAATGACTGTTTTATAGCTCATCTCATGCTATTGTTCACTTTTTGCCATGAGGTTGAGAGAACATTTAGCAGTTTAAAGCTCATTTCCTGCAATTCTACACATTTTGCTATCATATGTTATCTGAGGGGCACCCGACCTCCAGGGATACATGCCCTGTGTGCCTATTAGGTAATCCAGCCCTGGGGGAAACAGTTCACTATTTAACAGTTAATTAGTTATGCAAATACAAAGCTGTCTCCAAAAGGCAAGGCAAGTTTACTTTTGGATGTTTGTGAGGTCTCCACTTTCAAAGCTTATAGACATCTAACATTTCTACGCAGACAGAATGTCTGTATGTGTGTACGTGTGTGTGTATGTGTCCATGTGTGTATGTGTGTATGTGTGTACGTGTGTGTGTGTATGTGTCCGTGTGTGTGTGTGTGTGTGTGTACCTGTTTTGGTGTTGCCTCCTCCATAGTGTACTCCTCTCAGAGCCTTTAGGACAGAGTTCCTGTTCTTGTAATCATTCAGTTTGAACTCTATCCTTGGTTCATCACTGTAGTGCACAACTGCTATCTGAGGGGAGAGATGGGACAGTCAGTGGCAATTACCTACAGCACCAGTCAATGTTTGGACACACCTTCCCATTCAAGGTTCTTTTTATTTACATTTTTTAACTCTTTTTTACATTGTAGAATAATAGTGAAGACATCAAAACTATGAAATAACACACATGGAATCATGTAGTAACCAAAAAAGTGTTAAACAAATCAAAATATATTTTATATTTGAGATTTTTCGAAGCAGCCACCCTTTGCCTTAATGACAGCTTTGCACACTCTTGGCAATTTCTCAACCAGCTTCACAAGGAATGCTTTTACAACAGTCTTGAAGGAGTGAGCACTTGTTGGCTGCTTTTCCTTCACTCTGAAGTCCAACTCATCCCAAACCATCTCCACTGGGTTGAGGTTGGGTGATTGTGGAGGCCAAGTCATCTGATGCAGCACTCCATCACTCTCCTTCTTGGTCAAATAGCCCCTACACAGCCTGGAGGTGTGTTTTGGGTCATTTTCCTGTTAAAAAACAAATGATAGTCCGACGAAGCGCAAACCAGATGGGATGGCGTATGGCTGCAGAATGCTGTGGTAGCCATGCTGGTTAAGTTTGCCTTCAATTCTAAATAAACCACTGACAGTGTCAACAGCATAGCACCATCACACCTCCACCTCCATGCTTCACGGTGGGAATCACACATCCGTTCACCTACTCTGCATCTCACAAAGACATGGTGGTTGGAAACCAAAATCTCAAATTTGGACTCATCAGACCAAAGGACAGATTTCCACCAGTCTAATGTCCAATGCTTGTGTTTCTAGGCCCAAGCAAGTCTCTTCTTATTTTTGGTGTCCTTTAGTAGTGGTTTCTTTGCAGCAATTCAACCATGAAGGCCTGATTCACACAGTCTCCTGTGAACAGTTGATGTTGAGATGTGCCTGTTACTTAAACTCAGTGAAGCATTTATTTGGGCTGCAATCTGAGATCCAGTTAACTCTAATTAATTTATCCTCTGCAGCAGAGGTAACTCTGGGTATTCCTTTCCTGTGGCGGTCCTCATGAGAGCCAGTTTCATCATAATGTTTGATGGTTTTTGCGAATGCACTTGAAGAAACTTTCAAAATTCTTGAAATTTTCCGTATTGACTGACCTTTATGTCTTAAAGTAATGATCATATCTCTTTGCTTATTTAAAGTAATCATTTCTCTTTGCTTATTTGAGCTGTTCTTGCCATAATATGGACTTGGTCTTTTTTGCCAAATAGGGCTGTCTTCTGTATACTACCCCTACCTTGTCACAACACAACTGATTGGCTCAAACACTCTAAGAAGGAAAGAAATTCCACAAATGTACTTTTAACAAGGCACACTTGTTAATTGAAATGCATTACAGGTGACTACCTCATGAAGCTGGTTGAGAGAATGCCAAGAATGTGCAAAGCTGTCATCAAGGCAAAACGTTACTACTTTGAAGAATCTCAAATATGAAATATATTTTGTTTAACACTTGGTTGGTTACAACATGATTCCATATGTGTTATTTCATAGTTTTGATGTCTTCACTATTATTACATCATGTAGAAAATAGTAAAAAATAAAGAAAAACCCTTGAATGAGTAGGTGTGTCCAAACTTTTGATTGGTACTGTACATTCAATAACAAGGTAATCTTATCATAACATGTATCATTCCCCTTCATATTGCCTATAGAGAAAATAAAGTTTTAATGAAATACAGCAAGAGGCAATAACAGAATGCTGTTTCCACAGATACATTAGGGTACATACTTTGGGCGAACTGAAAAAGGAAGATGATTGCAAATGTCCTGTGCTTTTAGGTTTCAGATTTTAACATATTGAATCTAAACGTTGTCACAAAGTTTGCAACAACAATTCAGACCTTAGACCCCTAAAAGAACAAGCCAAGGTGAGGGTGACCAGGACCTTAACCCCTAAAAGAATAAGCCAAGGTGAGGGTGAGCAGGACCTTAATCCCTAAAAGAACAAGCCAAGGTGAGGGTGACCTTGACCTTAACCCCTAAAAGAACAAGCCAAGGTGAGGGTGACCAGGACCTTAACCCCTAAAAGAACAAGCCAAGGTGAGGGTGACCAGGACCAACTAGTTAGGAAGAAACCAGACTCTCTATGATGGAGCTCAGAAGTATACACAGTCCATACACTTCCGGTACAGTCAACCAGGTACACTTCAGGTATAGTTAACCAGGTACACCTCAGGTACAGTCAACCAGGTACACTTTAGGTACAGTCAACCAGGTACACTTCAGGAACAGTCGACCAGGTACACTTTAGGTACAGTCGACCAGGTACACTTCAGGTACAGTCGACCAGGTACACTTCTGGAACAGTCAACCAGGTACACTTTAGGAACAGTCAACCAGGTACACTTCAGGTACAGTCAACCAGGTACACTTCAGGTACAGTCAACCAGGTACACTTCAGGTACAGTCAACCAGGTACAGTTCAGGTACAGTCAACCAAGTACACTTCAGGTACAGTCAACCAGGTACAGTTCAGGTACAGTCAACCAAGTACACTTCAGGTACAGTCAACCAGGTACAGTTCAGGTACAGTCAACCAAGTACACTTCAGGTACAGTCAACCAGGTACACTTCAGGTACAGTCAACCAGGTACACTTCAGGTACAGTCGACCAGGTACACTTCAGGTACAGTCAACCAGGTACACTTCAGGTACAGTCGACCAGGTACACTTCTGGAACAGTCAACCAGGTACACTTTAGGAACAGTCAACCAGGTACACTTCAGGTACAGTCAACCAGGAACACTTCAGGTACAGTCAACCAGGTACACTTCAGGTACAGTCAACCAGGTACACTTCAGGTACAGTCAACCAAGTACACTTCAGGTACAGTCAACCAGGTACACTTCAGGTACAGTCAACCAGGTACACTTCAGGTACAGTCAACCAGGTACACTTCTGGAACAGTCAACCAGGTACACTTCAGGTACAGTCAACCAGGTACACTTCAGGTACAGTCAACCAGGTACACTTCAGGTACAGTCGACCAGGTACACTTCTGGAACAGTCAACCAGGTACACTTTAGGAACAGTTAACCAGGTACACTTCAGGTACAGTCAACCAGGTACACTTCAGGTACAGTCAACCAGGTACACTTCAGGTACAGTCAACCAAGTACACTTTAGGAACAGTCTACCAGGTACACTCCAGGTACAGTCAACCAGGTACACCTCAGGTACAGTCAACCAGGTACACTTCAGGTACAGTCAACCAGGTACAGTCAACTAGGTACACTTTAGGAACAGTCAACCAGGTACACTTCAGGTACAGTCAACCAGGTACACTTCAGGTACAGTCAACCAGGTACACTTCAGGTACAGTCAACCAGGTACACTTTAGGAACAGTCAACCAGGTACACTTCAGGTACAGTCAACCAGGTACACTTCAGGTACAGTCAACCAGGTACAGTCAACCAGGTACACTTCAGGTACAGACAACCAGGTACACTTGGTACACTTTAGGTACAGTCGACCAGGTACAGTCAACCAGGTACACTTCAGGTACAGTCAACCAGGTACACTTCAGGAACAGTCAACCAGGGACACTTCAGGTACAGTCAACCAGGGACACTTCAGGTACAGTCAACCAGGTACACTTCAGGAACAGTCAACCAGGTACAGTTCAGGAACAGTCAACCAGGTACACTTCAGGTACAGTCAACCAGGTACAGTCAACCAGGTACACTTCAGGTACAGTCAACCAGGGACACTTCAGGTACAGTCAACCAGGTACAGTCAACCAGGTACACTTCAGGTACAGTCAACCAGGGACACTTCAGGTACAGTCAACCAGGGACACTTCAGGTACAGTCAACCAGGTACACTTCACCCTTACATTGCTATGGTTTTTAAGTCTATTGTGTGTGATGTGTTAACATACTGTACATCATGCCTGTTAATCCTAAAATGAACAGTAAAGCTTTTGACATATTGAAGGTGTGTGACCTCTGACCTGTGTGCCCTGAGGACCAATCACAGGGAAATAGGTGACAACCCGGAACAGGAAGTCCTTGAGCTTGGCAAAGTTATTGGATCCGATGCTCCATGACTCATCCACCAGGAACACTATGTCTGCCTTCACCCTGCCACACACTGCAACACACACACACGCACATGGAGGCACGCATGCACACACAGGAACGAGCGTGCAGGTGCGCACACACACACAGGTCATGGTGACAGTGATATTGGTTGTTAGCAGACATTATTATCATCAGACAGAACATTGCTAAAGGAACATCTTCAGTCTTAAGAAGCAGTCTCTAATGGAGGTAAGTGCTGTTATTCTTCAGTCTTAAGAAGCAGTCGGTAATGGAGGTAAGTGCGGTTATTCTTCAGTCTTAAGAAGCAGTCTCTAATGGAGGTAAGTGCTGTTATTCTGAGGGTCTTAAAAAGCAGTCTAATGGAGGTAAGGGCTGTTATTCTTCAATCTTAAAAAGCAGTCTCTAATGGAGGTAAGTGCTGTTATTCTTCAGTCTTAAGAAGCCGTATGTAATGGAGGTAAGTGCTGTTATTCTTCAGTCTTAAGAAGCAGTCTCTAATGGAGGTAAGTGCTGTTATTCTGAGGGTCTTAAGAAGCAGTCTAATGGAGGTAAGGGCTGTTATTCTTCAATCTTAAAAAGCAGTCTCTAATGGAGGTAAGTGCTGTTATTCTGAGGGGCTGTCAGTTTGCTCTGATTGTAATGCCTAACAGCTATTCATCTATATAGGTACTATAAATACTTCTGTTACCTGGCCCTGGTCCAACAGTTGTCTCTGTATCCAAAACCAATACGTTTCTGGTATTGGTGGTAAGATGGCCGACGCTGGTGGTGGCTGCAGCTGTTTTGACAATGGTGGTGCTTGGGGGTTTCTTGGCGGTGCCGGCGGTGGTTTTGGAGGGGGCTTTGGTGACGGTGGAGCGGGTGTGGGCTTTGGTGGCTTTGGCTGCATTGGGGTGGGAGGCGGTGAGGGTGTGAGGGAGGAGAGGGGAAGGCGTGGCAGGTAAAGACTGGACAGGCACCAGAGGACGGTCCTTGGCCACTGAAAGGAAATTTCAGATTCATATGCAGTAGTGTTGTGCTTGGACACATTTCACATGATATACTGTATACATTATGATTTATGACATTTTTAAAGTCACATACATGGATAGGTGCAGTGTATTGTGTTGGTCTACAGGGTCAGCCATATTAGTACGGCGCCCCTGGAGCCGGTTAAGTGCCTTGCTCAAGGGCACAGATGGATTTCTCCTCTTGTCAGCTCAATTATTCGAACCGGCAACCTTTCGGGTTACTGGCCAAACACTCTAACCGCTAGCCTGTCCTACACCTACTGTACACCATAGTAATTACTTAGTAACAACTTATGTCATGACCTAGTAAGTACATGAACCAGCATTGGGTTTCCTGTATGATAGACGGCTTCCTGTGAAGTGTATAAACATGTAATGGACAGCTCTCAAACCGTTGCATTTCTTACAGCTTAGGATAACAGCACTCAACAATTGTTTTTGTTGTTGTCGTTTTTGAACTTTTGAGTGAGCACGTTGTTTATTGTGCCAGTGAGCTGGAGCCATAACGTGAAGAGGTGTTAAGCTTTACCTATCCTGTGGTTGATAGAGGTGATGGGTCCCTCCACCTCTCCATACAGAGGTCTGATGGTGAAGATGTAGGTCCTGCCATACAGCAGATCACTCAGCTTAAACATGGTGGCAGAAGGGCCAAGCTTCTCCTTTTTGGTGTCCAACTCTGAAGAGAAAAAGTATACCCATATGTGGTAAAAAAATAATAAAATATACTTCAACTTTATCCAGGTAAGTCATTGTGAACCAATTGTCCTCTGGTTGGTCAAAGAGGTTGTAAAAAGTGACAAACACAAAAGAATTGTCATCACTGTAAAAACACATAACCCAGCCCAATTCCAAGGGTAACTCAGGTTTCCCCATCACAATAACAGTTTGGAACAATTGACAATTTACAGGACAAAATCACCATTTACATCTTGAATTCACCCCTAATTCACCCCTATTTATTGTGCCTACATAATGATTTCTATTAACTATGGCCTCCAAACACTTCACACTTAAAAACTGGGGAAGATGAAACCTAGAATAGTTGATCAAATCTCCAGGAAGTAGTCTTCTCGTGTGACAGACCGAACAATTTGGTTCTGGGTGCCGAGATGACCAAAAAGTGATCGGAAAATGAAAGACAAACCCCGACATTACATTTATACTTTAGGCAGTTTATTGAAGGAAATGACTTGGATAAGAGAGAGGGGCGCTGTCTAAATATACCCCCCACCCCCACTGCCATGCTCAACACAAAGTCATTAACACTGACTGATGTCACTAACATAGGCCCCATTCCAATTGTATGACTGGCAGCTGACAGCCATGTGGTGGAGCCCTTGGGTTCACCTACCCAGTCATGTCTAGTCAGTGACTACTTCAACAATGGGAAATGGGAGGGCCTCAGAAACTGAAGGCATTTTTAAGAAAGATCTTAAGAAACACCTTGCCGTGCTTTTACTTAGTATAAAAGCACCCTATCTATTTGACGTATTTTAATTTATTCAAATGCGTTAGTCTCTTATGTCCACAGTTTTTAAAAGAATTGCTTTACTATTTTTATTTGCCACATTTTGAAACCAGTGTTTTTCATTTTCTCTCCTTTTATAACTGTGTTTGTTTAAGCATTTTGAATTGCATCCTCTGTAAGTAATGTGCTGTACTATTAGATTGATTGAGGAAGAAAGTATTACTAAGCATTTTGAATGAGGTCATAGCCTGATGTGATCATCTGTGCTGGTGTCACAGCCTGATGTGATTGGCTGTGCTGGTGTCACAGCCTGATGTGATTGGCTGTGCTGGTGTCACAGCCTGCCATGATCATCTGTGCTGGTGTCACAGCCTGATGTGATTGGCTGTGCTGGTGTCACAGCCTGATGTGATTGGCTGTGCTGGTGTCACAGCCTGATGTGATTGGCTGTGCTTTGACCTCTGACCTGAGATGTGCCTCCAGGAGAGCAGGTACCCAGAAGCCCCGGCAACTCTGATCCAGTTGAGGGAAGTACTGCTGTCTGTGGTGTTCAGCGCTGCGAAGCCGTTCACTTTAGGCAGGTCCACTGGAACACAATCAACACCTCATTTAAGTGTTTGAGAAAGACTGTGCAGACTCACTGATCTACAAATCACCTTGCATCCCAAATAACTACTCATTATCTGATCAAGATTATCGGTTCTGCGCCTGGCCTTGCTCAAACTGATCCCCTCAACCACACGGAATAACTTTAAGATACCTTACGGCTACTTTTTGGGCTAGGTGGTGGTGCTAGGTGGTGGTGCTAGATGGTGGTGCTAGGTGGTGGTGCTAGGTGGTGGTGCTAGGTGGTGGTGCTAGGTGGTGGTGCTAGGTGGTGGTGCTAGGTGAGTAGAGACGTGTGACAGGTCTACATTTGAGTCATTTAGCAGTCACTCTTATCCAGAGGAATATCTGAGAGGTGTCGCCATAGTTCAGTACTCACAGGTGCGTGCAGTGACCAGGAACGGGCTCCCTTCTCGGCCCCCCACCATAGATGCCACCTGGATCTTATAGGCCGAGCTCTCCTGTAACTTAGGGATCGTGAAGGAGGTCGTGGAGGAAGAGACTAGCTGGGACTTCTCATCGCCACCTAGAGGTAGAGAGGTCAACATGCATGGGATATATATATATAGGTCAGGACAGCAGGATAGCCTACAGCTATTTCACAACGATCTTTCCTTTATGCCTCACAGCCTCTCTCCTCACCTTGAAGAACTTAGGTCTGTGGGGAGGGACCATGTCCTCTAATATAAGAGGGAATGTGAGGGGATGCAAGGAAGCATGAAAGACGAATTGAGATAGAGCCTACATTTTTATTTGCTACGGGTGGGTGCTGCTAAGGTGACCAGTGAGGTGAGATAAGGTGGGGCTTTACCTTGCTAAGACTTATAGACCTGGAGCCAGTGGGTTTGGGAACGAATATGAGGGCCAGCCAACGAGAGCATACAGGTCGCAGTGGTGGGTAGTATATGGGGCTTTGGTGGTGTGTGTTTGTGTGTCAACGTGTGTGTGTCCATACATGCATGTGTGTGTTCCTCACCATGGAAGGGGCTCCAGGAGATCTTGTAGCCAGTGACCCCAGGTGTTCTCCTCCAGGTCAGTATGAAGGAGTTGACTCCGACATCCACCACCTTCACCTCCTTGACCGCCTGGATCAGCTCTGACTCTGTCACCGACGCTGACGGAACCACATCAACAATAGATGTAGGTTCATTTAAGATAAACAATACATGTGTGGTGAGCTTTCTGCCACAAAATGGCTGCCGCAACATGGATGCTACACATCGGTGGTGAATGAGGCGAGTTTCTGCCTTTCAATGTTGACCGCTTTGAGCATACCTTGAATACATATACAATCAATTATCTTTATAAATGTTGTGACAATGTTCCTCATTCAACAACACAACAGCCTGGATGGACTTCTTCAATGTTTTTTTTTTACATTCTTTTACATTTAACCTTTATTTAACCTTTATTTAACTAGGCAAGTCAGTTAAGAACACATTCTTATTTTCAATGATGGCCTGGGAACAGTGGGTTAACTTCCTGTTCAGGGGCAGAATGACAGATTTGTACCATGTCAGCTCGGGGATTCGAACTTGCAACCTTTCGGTTACTAGTCCAACGCTCTAACCACTAGGCTACCCTGCTGCCCCTTTAGGCATGTAAATGAAGTACTTTCTGTTCAGAGTTTCTAACAGTAGAAACAAACTCAGATAGAATTATTATATGATAACAACCATGTCAGGCAGCAGTGACGCACACACACACACACACACACACACACACACACAGCAGTGGTTAAAACACAAGCCTCAAGTGTCAACAAAGGGAAACTCGGTTAAAATAGGAAGCTCAAAGTATATAACCCGTCAATCAAACAAGGACACCACCAGTCTACAAGGGTACAAGGGGTGTAACGTTCCACATCTCCCTACTTAATTACAATATCAGGACTTCATCCACAGGGCTGTGGGTTTATGTAAATGGCCAGTGACTCAGTGTTACACTCCATATTTTCCGTTTAATGTATTTACAGTAAGGCTGGTCTGAATGGATCATCACTTTTCAATGACGTCTTTACTCGATTGAAATAACAGTGGTCTGTCTCGTTCAATCACACATCTTAGAATGACAATAGTGGTGGAAATACAGCAGAGGACTGTGAGGGCTTCCCATGCACAAGTGTGATTACATTACCCACAGCAACGTTAACCACTTCCCATGCACAAGTGTGATTACATTACCCACAGCAACGTCAACCACTGTTTACATGTGTTCCCATGCACAAAGTGTGATTACATTACCCACAGCAACGTCAACCACTGTTTACATGTGTTCCCATGCACAAAGTGTGATTACATTACCCACAGCAACGTCAACCACTGTTTACATGTGTTCCCATGCACAAAGTGTGATTACATTACCCACAGCAACGTCAACCACTGTTTACATGTGTTCCCATGCACAAAGTGTGATTACATTACCCACAGCAACGTCAACCACTGTTTACATGTGTTCCCATGCACAAAGTGTGATTACATTACCCACAGCAACGTCAACCACTGTTTACATGTGTTCCCATGCACAAAGTGTGATTACATTACCCACAGCAACGTTAACCACTTCCCATGCACAAAGTGTGATTACATTACCCACAGCAACATCAACCACTGTTTACATGTGTTTCCATGCACAAAGTGTGATTACATTACCCACAGCAACGTCAACCACTTCCCATGCACAAAGTGTGATTATATTACCCACAGCAACGTCAACCACTGTTTACATGTGTTTCCTTGAATATGCGTTTGGATTCCCAGTATCTTAAATGAGTTGTTTGTATACAGCACCTACCAAGCACATTGCTGTGACTGCAGACTCCACTGACGTCATAGGGGCAAATCCTAGCAACCACTTGAGTCGAAAATTCACCCAGTCTCCCAATGACATTAATGTATGAATAAGTGAAAATGTCCAATACCCACCATCACCACTGTGGGGAAAAAAATCATGCACAAGTTTGGATTTACCCCATACTCTCTCTCCAGGTACCTGTGAGCTGTGAGAGGGAGATTTCTGGACCCTCTGTGTTGCCGTAGACAGCGTGGATGCTGACTATGTAGACTGTCTCTGGGTTGAGGCCCTCAGTGCGGTAGAACAGAACGCTGCGGTCCAAATACTGGGACTGGGGAGTGTTGCCATCTGTGTAACACAGCCAATTAAAAGACTCAGGCACACACAAACATTTACACACACAAACATACACACAAACATTTACACACACACACACACACACACACACACACACACACACACACACACACACACACACACACACACACACACACACACACACACACACACACACACACACACACACACACAACATTCATCTTTGAAATTGAGATAAGGTTATATTTAGGATTTGGATCAAGAAGCCCACTACGGTACCGATGTTCCAGGTGAGTTTGTACTCGGTGGACCCCGCGACAGGACTCCACTCCACGTCGATGGAGGAACTGGTGTAGGAAGTCACGTGGAAGTTAGACACATATCCCAAAGGGGCTAGTGGAGAGAGAAGAGGGGATACAAGGCAACATGACGAAGACGCAGGGAGTCAGGAAGCAGGTGCAGTCGGTGAGTTTAATCAGAATGAACATAGAGAGAATACAAAAACAGGAGTGGCGTCTGAACATGAAAACACAAAACAATACTGCATGATGGGTGATACGACCGAGTGCCAGATAAAGGGGAAGTCGTCAGGGTAGTGATGAAAATACACTTCACTAGGAAAGAGGACACGTTGGACTCACAGGTGCGGAAGGTAGCTGAGACGCCGGGACCCACCAGCGAACCAAACAGGACGTAAAGGGACAGGACATACTCTGTGTCATGGACCACGTTCTTCAGAAGGTGCTCTGTGGTGGAGCCGTTCAGAGCCAGTTGCCTAGGACGGTCCCGACCCACAAACTCTGGAAGAATAACACACACATAACAATGGAGTAGGGGGAGGATTAGGGCCTAAGCCCTGATCTAAGGTCAGTTTAGTGTTTTGCCCATAATGCCAATCACCTGCTATTGGAGGCCAACTCCTTTGGACCAATGGAGTGTTCACTTGAGTTTATTTTACCTTTATTTAACCAGGCAAGTCAGTTAAGAACAAATTCTTATTTTCAATGACGGCCTAGGAACAGTGGGTTAACTGCCTGTTCAGGGGCAGAACGACAGATTTGTACCTTGTCAGCTCGGAATTTGAACTTGCAACCTTCCGGTTACTAGTCCAACGCTCTAACCACTGGCTACCCTGCCGCAGTTGTGTCTGATGATTTGCAAAATTGCTCACTATGTAGCTTAAATTAAATGAGTTAATTAGCCATTAGGTCTCTCTTCGTATTCAACTTAATGAATCCCTTAATGAATACTCAACTTAACGACATTCCATTCAATTTGTCCCTTTCATATTGCTTTACAGCTCATTACATGCAAATCAAATCATCGAAAGCAAGTAATTCTACAGACATTGGGATTGTTTGATGATACCTTTCGTTTCCAAGCGTAGCTCTGTTGATATTAAAAGCATCACGAGTTTTAAAAAAAAGTCAACCAGTCGTGAGGGCAATGAGAAGAGGATACGTGAACAAAAACCAACCTAAACCCCAAAATAACTCCCATCATCATCTCCACATGAAAGGACAAGGCACCCTACTCTCCCTCCATCTTTTCATCTGGCTTGATCAATCCCTTTTCTCACACACACACCTTTATTCACACATTCCCCCCTTTCCTGTCATCCCCATATGAACATCATCAGAAGCCCGTCCCCTCATTAAAACAACCCCCGTATCCCTCCATCTCTCCTTTTATTTTCCTGTTTTCTGAGGGGGTGGCCATGATGCCAGCTTGTCACATGGAAATGACGCTGGTACTACCGAGTGACATGGTGGGGAGCCCAGTCCTGGCATTTCAAAGGATCCGTGTCGTGTCCCCACAGGGACGCTCAGAAGGGTGACATCAAATACACCCCCCACCTTTTTATCCATAAGCCCGCTGCAGAATCTTCCTCCAATCATGTCCTAGTGATGCTGGTTTTGATAGACACGGTGAGACAGAGGGATGGTAGGTAGGTACACAGAGTTGGGGAGACTCTGAACATCGTCAGAGATACATCACGCATGAGAGAGAAAAGGAGAGAGAGAGAAGAGGGGAGAGAAAGGAGAGAGAGAGAAAGAGGGGAGAGAAAGGAGAGAGAGAGAGAAGAGGGGAGAGAAAGGAGAGAGAGAGAAAGAGGAGAGAGAAAGGAGAGAGGGAGGAGAGAGAGAGAAAGAGGAGAGAGAAAGAGGAGAGAGAAAGAATTACAAGAGGAAGAGATGCCCAAAGGGAGGACAGGATGACAGAGTACGATAGAAAGAGAGGGAGGGGGGGGGGGGGGGGGTGGAGAGAGAAAGAGAGAGATAGAGGCCCTGTCAAGAAAGAACCTCTAGCCCCTAGCTCCATACACACTTCTGGAGATCTGAGAGGATTGGACAGGGATAAGCAATATGTTAAAACATTCCACCTAGCCTATCAAATCAAATCCCCTCAGATCTTCACAAGTGTCTAGGGGGTAGGGGGGTTGTTTTTGGGCAGGGCTTTGGTTTCTATTGTGCGAGTGCATTGTGTAGAGGTGAGAGGTCACCTGGAGTGGGCCCCCAGGCTAGTCTATAGCCGGTGGCCCCAGGGACAGAGTTCCAGGAGACCATGGCACTGTTGGTGCTCACTGCCGATGCCTTCAGAGTCTGGACTGCACTGCTCTCCACTGGCACAGGGAGACGGAAGAGAGAGAATTTGTCATTATGGATAGAATGTTAGTCATTGTACAGCTGCATGATGAAGGGAGATGGCCTCAGCCGGCACACTGCTCTGGCACAGGGCTCTGGTAGAAAGAACTGTATTATGGGTGTCATATAGGACGCAACCATAATGTTCAGAAGTTGACTCATCCTGTACATAGTCCCAGTTCCCATGGTAACTCACGTGTCTTGGCTGGGGTAGAGATGACAGGGCCCTCGATGTCCACAAAGATGGGGTTGATGGTGATGGCGTACTCAGTGCCTGGGTGGAGGCCCTGGATCATGTAGAAGTTAAAGGTCTCCCCCAGGTTCACGTTCTCTCTATGGCCATCTGGAGGTAAAGGAGGGGAGGGGGGTTGGTTATCTGTGATCGTGCCTTCGTAAAGTATTCAGACCACGAGAATTTTTCTAAATGTTGTTACGTTACAGCCTTATTCTAAAATGCATTAAATGACAAAAATTCCTCAGCAATCTACACACAATACCCCATAACGACAGTGAAAAAAGTGTAGTTGAAATTTTTGCAAATGTATTAAAAGTATAAAACAGAAATACCTTATTTACATAAGTATTCAGACCCTTTGCAATGAGACTCGAAGTTGAGCTCAGGTGCATCCTGTTTCCATTGATCGTCCTTGAGATGTTTCTACAACTTAATTGGAGTACACCCGGGGTAAATTCAATTGATTGGACATGATTTGGAAAGGCACACAACTGTCTATAAAAGGTCCCTCAGTTAACAGTGCATATCAGAGCAACACCAAGCCATGAGGTCGAATGAATTGTCTGTAGAGCTCCGAGACAGGATTGTGTCAAGGCACAGATCTGGGGAAGGGTAACAACATTTTTCTGCTGCATTGAAGGTCCCCAAGACCACAGTGCCCGCCATAATTCTTAAATGGAAGAAGTTTGGAACCACCAAGACTCTTCCTAGAACTGGCCGCCATGCAAACTGAGAAATTGGGAGGGAATGGCCTTGGCCAGGGAGGTGACCAAGAACCCGATGGTCAACTCTGACAGAGCTCTAGAGATGACAGAACCTTCCAGAAGGACAATCATATCTGCAGCACTCCACCAATCAGGACTTTATGGTAGAGTGGCCAGATGGTAGCCACTCCTCAGTAAAAGGCACATGAAACCCCGTTTGTAGTTTGCCAAAAGGGACCTAAAGACTCTCAGACCATGAGAAATAAGATTCTCTGGTCTGATGAAACCAAGATTGAACTCTTTGGCCTGAATGCCAAGCATCATGTCTGGATGAAACCTGGCACCATTCCTACGGTGAAGCATGGTGGTGGCAACATCATGCTGTGGGGATGTTTTTCAACGGCAGGGAATGGGAGAATAGTCAGGATCGAGGCAAAGATGAACAGAGCAAAGTGCAGAGAGATCCTTGATGAAAACCTGCTCCAGAGTGCTCAGAATCTCAGACTGGTGCGAAGGTTCACCTTCCTACAAGACAACAACCCTAAGCACACAGACACTGCTAATAGGGTCCCAGTACCTGAGGAGGACCAGGTGAGGCGATACCCCGTGGCCCCCTTCACTGAGCCCCAGCGGGCCTGGACGGTGTCTGTGGTGGCGTTTTGGACCAGGAGCTGCTGCACTGGCACCAGTTTCACTGCAGAATAGATATAGACACACACACACACACACACACACACACCACACACACACACACACACACACACACACACACACACACCACACACACACACACACACACACAGTCTCAGTTAGGGGAGGAACACTAATGAATACCTTTTCTTTAATATTTACATACATTTTACCAATGCAATTTGATGGAGAACAGACAAACTGCATCACCCACAGATGGTAAAAAACATGACCACAGCCTGGAAATCGGATCAACATGTTGGGAGAAGCTACACTGCCACTTAGTGGACAATCATAGAAAAACAACTTATTACAGTCAGAAAGGTGTGAAATAGGGCGTTAAGCTTCTATTGAAATGTATATTTCATAACCAATTTACTTAGATTGTATTGTCAAGATCACTTTCAAAGGCAATGGAAGTATCCTGATTCTCCACCATTTTCTAGAAGTGTTCCACAACTTGTAAACTCCCACTCATTGATTTCAAAGCATAGGATTGGTTTTAGGCAGGTAGACTAGCAGTGTCGGGCCAGTAACCTGGCATCCCAGAAATCTGTCTGTGTCCTTGAGAATGGCACTTAACCCTAATAGCTCCTGTAAGTCTCTCTGGATAATAGCGTATGCTAAATGACTCAAATGTAAAATTCTAGCTGTTGGTCGACACATTCAGCAGGGTCACTTACGTGTTTTGCCGACGATCGAGACAGGTTGGCTGGGGCCCTGGGGGTAGATAGCAAAGATACTGACGGTGTACTTCTTATCCTCCTCCAAGCTGTCAATCACATGGGAGGAGGTGTCGCCGCGCAGCACCTGCTCATAGGTCAGTCCTGGCCGGTCGGCTGCATGGGGTCAGGACACAATTCATCTTTCATGGACAGACTACTTAAACATACAACTAATTATGCTGGATTTTATTTCTGGGTTTACAGAGTTTAAGACGAAATAGGTATCCCTGTTACATTCTGTACCAGGAGTGATGAACTTCTGTACCAGGAGAGATAACCACCTTCAATAAAGACATTTATCAATTCTGTACCGGGTACTACATTTGTTATAACACCACAAGAGAATGGGAGCCATGATGTCAAGTAAAGGGATTATGACAAAATATGTCTCCTGATGTCTCATGATATCTAGGAGAGGAAAAGTGAAGGGGTCATCAGAGGCCTGATATCTAGTAGAGGAAAAGTGAAGGGGTCATCAGAGGCCTGATATCTAGTAGAGGAAAAGAGAAGGGGTCATCAGAGGCATGATATCTAGGAGAGGAAAAGTGAAGGGGTCATCAGAGGCCTGATATCTAGTAGAGGAAAAGAGAAGGGGTCATCAGAGGCCTGATATCTAGGAGAGGAAAAGAGAAGGGGTCATCAGAGGCATGATATCTAGGAGAGGAAAAGTGAAGGAGTCATCAGAGGCATGATATCTAGTAGAGGAAAAGTGAAGGGGTCATCAGAGGCCTGATATCTAGGAGAGGAAAAGTGAAGGAGTCATCAGAGGCATGATATCTAGGAGAGGAAAAGTGAAGGGGTCATCAGAGGCCTGATATCTAGGAGAGGAAAAGTGAAGGAGTCATCAGAGGCATGATATCTAGGAGAGGAAAAGTGAAGGGGTCATCAGAGGCCTGATATCTAGGAGAGGAAAAGTGAAGGGGTCACAATGAGAAACAGAGGCATCGGAAAGTATTCAGGCCCCTTGACTTTTTCCACATTTTGTTACGTTACAGATTTATTCTAAAATGTATTACATAGTTTTTTTCCCTCATCAATCTACACACAATGTTTGCTAATTTATAAAAAATAAAAAATATCACATTTACATAAGTATTGAGACCCTTTACTCAGTACTTTGTTGAAGCACCTTTGGCAGCGATTACAGCATTGAGTCTTCTTGGATATGACAGTATAAGCTTGGCACACCTGTATTTGGGGAGTTTCTCCCATTCTTCTCTGCAGATCCTCTCAAGCTCAGTCAGGTTGGATGAGGAGCGTTGCTGCACAGCTATTTTCAGGTCTCTCCAGAGATGTTCAATTGGGTTCAAGTCCAGGCTCTGGACATTCAGAGACTTGTCCCGAAGCCGCTCCTGCGCTGTCGTGGCTGTGTGCTTATGGTCGTTGTCCTGTTGGAAGGTGAACGTTTGCCCCAGTCTGAGGTCCTGAGTGCTCTGGAGCAGGTTTTCATCAAAGATCTCTCGGTACTTTGCTCCGTTCATCTTTTCCTGATACCCTGACTAGTCTCCCAGTCCCTGCCTCTGAAAAATACCCCCACAGCATGATGCTGCCACCACTATGCTTCTCCGTAGTGATGGTGCCATGTTTCCACCAGACGTGACGCTTTGCATTCAGGCCAAAGAGTTCAATATTGGTTTCATCAGAACAAAGAATCTTGTTTCTCATGATCTGAGAGTCTTTAAGTGCCTTTTGAAAAACTCCTTGCGGGCTGTCATGTGCCTTTTACTGAGGAGTGGCTTCCGTCTGGCCACTCCACCATAAAGACCTGATTGGTGGAGTGTTGCAGAGATGGTTGTCCTTCTGGAAGGTTCTCCCATCTCCACAGAGGAACTCTGGAGCTCTGGCAGAGTTGACCACTGGGTTCTTGGTCACCTCCCTGACCAGGCCCTTCTCCCCCAATTGCTCAGTTTGGCAGGGCAGCCTGCTCTAAGAATGGTCTTGGTGGTTCCAAACTTCTTCCACTGAAGAATGATGGAGGCCACTGTGTTCTTGGGGACCTTCAATGCTGCAGACATTTTTTGGTAACCTTCCCCAGATCAGTGCCTCGACACATCCTGTCTCTGAGCTCTACGGATAATGCCTTCGACCTCATGGCTTAGTATTTGCTTTGACATGCACTGTTGACTGTGGGACCTTATTAGACAGGTGTGTGCCTTCCAAATCATGTCCAATCAATTGAATTTACCAAAGGTGGACTCCAATCATCTTGTGGAAACATCTCAAGGACGATCATTGGAACAGGATGCACCTGAGCTCAATTTCGAGTCTCATAGAAAAGGGTCCTGAAAATGATGTAGATAAGGTATCTGTTTTTAAAAAAAAATACATTTTCAAAAATGTCTAAAAACCTGTTTTCCGCTTTGTCATTATGGGGTATTGTATATTGTATATTGCTGAGGATTTTTTAAACATTTAATGTACGTATTTTAGAATAAGGCTGTACGTAACAAAATGTGGAAAAAGTCAAGGGGTCTGAGTGCTTTCCAAAGGCACTGTGTGTATACCCTTTTCAACTTCTGGTGTCAAAGTTGTTTGTAAAACCTCAAGAGACCTGTATGATATGAAGCCTCAATTAAACCGAAATAACTATAGTGGGACCAGACCTGGGTTCAAATACTCAAATCATTTAAAATACCTTAGCTGTGCTTGATTAAGTTTGTCTACTGCAATGGACCAATAGAACAGTCGCAAAAGTACAAACGTCTGCCACCTGGCACTCTTGACGGGTTAAAACAAACACTACAAGTACTTGAAAGATATTACTTGAACCCAAGTCAGACTAATGATGTGGTGTAATGTCAATACAGGAGTCAACTCACATCTGGGGATGAATATCTTGTATCCCTCGAGCTTCCCTAGAGGTGGTGTCCATGCCAACCTCAGAGAGAAGAGGCCCTCCTCCATCACACGGAAGTTTGAGACAGGAGGCACAGGGGCTAAGGCAGAGGAAGGGAAATATGTTGGAACGTTGAATACATTTGAAATGGCATGTGTGTATGGAAAATGCCTGGTTGTAAATGAGCACAGGTATGTGATGTGTACGTTTCAGTGTGGGTGAATGTCTGCATGCAGATTAAGTATACAGGTGGATCTATATTTACAATACCTGTGTATGTGTGAGTGTGTTCAGCTCGTGTTTGTTTGAGTATATGCTTAACAATATTTACCTGTGTGCGCTACTATGTGTGAACACGCTCGTGTGTTAGCGTGGGTGCATGTCTGTGTGTGGGATTGTTGATGTTAGTGCCTCTGTAACCCACGTGTCTGTGTAATGATGGTGGCAGAGTCTCCATGAGGCCAGGGTAGATGGCGTAGACAGTCAAGAGTACTCTGTCTTAGGAGTCAGCTCTGTCACTAGAGATGTCCGTCTCAAATCACCTTTCAATCATCTGATACGACACACACAGGACAAGGAGAGAGAGAGGAGCAGGAGCGGCACAAGGATAAGGACAGGGACAATGAGAAGGATAGGGAGAGGGATAAGGAGAGGGAGTAGGAGAGAGAGATGGACCAGGTAGAAGGACAAGGAGAGGGACAGGGACAAGGACAAGGAGAAGTATAGGGAGAGGGAGAGGGATAAGGAGAGGGAGTAGGAGAGAGAAAGGACAGGAGAGAAGGACAAGGAGAGGATGGAGAGGATAAGGAGAGGGAGTAAGAGAGAGAGGACAGGGAGAAGGACAGGGCCAGGAGAGCACAGGGAGAAGAGAGGGATAGGGAGAGAGAGAGGGACAGGTAGAAGGAAAGGGCCAGGGAGAGGGACGGAAAACAAGGGAGAAGGAGAGAGAGAGGAGAGAGAGAAAAGAGGAGGAGAGGGACAGGGAGAAAGATGATGAAGGACAGGGACAGAAGGACAGGGGACAGGGAGGACAGGGAGAAATGAGGGAATAGAGAGGGACAGGACAAGAAGGACGATACAGGGACAGGGGGAGAAGGACAAGGGAGATGGACAGGGAGAAGGATAGGGATGGGGAAGGAGTAGAAGAGATAGGGACAGGGAGCAGGACAAGGAGAGGGACAGGAACAGGGAGAAGGATAGGGAGGGGATAGGGAGAGAGAGAGGAACAGGGAGAAGGACAAGGAGAGGGACAGGGACAGGGAGAAGGATAGGGAGGGATAGGGAGAGAGAGAGGACAGGGAGAAGGACAGGGAGGGGATAGGGAGGAGAGAGGGACAGGGAGAAGGACAGGGCCAGGGAGAGGCACAGGGAGAAGGAGAGGGATGGGAGAGAGAGAGGGACAGGGAGTAGGACACAGGGGGAGGGGGAGGGACAGGGAGAAGGAGAGGGATAGGAAGAGAAGAGAGGGACAGGATGAAGGACAGGGACAGGGGGAGGGACAGGGAGAAGGAGAGGGATGGGGAGAGAGAGAGGGACAGGATGAAGGACAGGGACAGGGGGAGGGACAGGGAGAAGGTAGGGATGGGGAGAGGAGTAGGAGAGCGAGAGGGACAGGAGCAGGACAGGAGAAGGGACAGGAACAGGGAGAAGGATAGGGGAAAGGGGATAGGGAGAGAGAGAGGAAACAGGGAGGGAAGGATAGGGATAGGGAGAGAGAGAGGGAGGACAGGATGAAGGAGAACAGGGAGAGGATAGGGAGGGGATAGGGAGAGAGAGAGGGACAGGGAGAGAGGACAGGGCCAGGGAGAGGCACAGGGAGAAGGAGAGGGATAGGGAGAGAGAGAGGGACAGGGAGTAGGACAAGGAGAGGGACAGAGACAGGGAGAAGGATAGGGAGGGGATAGGGAGAGGAGTAGGAGAGAAAGAGGGACAGGTAGAAGGACAAGGAGAGGGACAGGGTCAAGGGAGGGAAAGGATAGGGAGAGGTGAGTAGGAGAAGGAGTTAGGAAGAGAGAGGGAGGACAGAGTCAGGAAAGGGCCAGGAATGGACAGGGAGAAGGAGAGGGATAGGGAGAGAGAGAGGGACAGAGAAGAAGGGGAAGGACAGGACAGGGGGAGGGACAGGAGGAAGGATAGGGATGGGGAGAGGAATAGGAGAGAAAGAGGACAGGGAGCAGGACAAGGAGAGGGACAGGAACAGGGAGAAGGATAGGGAGGGGAGAGGGAGAGAGAGAGGGACAGGGAGAAGGACAGGGCCATGGAGAGGCACAGGGAGAAGGAGAGG
>NW_022264769.1:0-23325 GCF_002021735.2 Oncorhynchus kisutch
ATATAAACCTGTATAATATAAACCTGTAAAGTATAATATAAACCTGTATAGTATAATATAAACCTGTATAATATAAACCTGTATAATATAAACCTGTATAATATAAACCTGTATAATATAACCTGTATAGTATAATATAAACCTGTATAATAAATACCTGTATAATATAAACCTGTATAGTATAATATAAACCTGTATAATATAAACCTGTATAATATAAACCTGTATAATAATATAAACCTGTATAATATAAACCTGTATAATATAAAACCTGTATAGTATAAACCTGTATAATATAAACCTGTATAATATAAACCTGTATAGTATAAACCTGTATAATATAACCTGATAATATAAACTGTATAAATAATATAAACCTGTATAATATAAACCTGTATAATATAAACCTGTATAGTATAATATAAACCTGTATAATATAAACCTGTATAGTATAATATAAACCTGTATAATATAATATAAACCTGTATAGTATAACCTGTATAATATAAACCTGTATAATATAATATAAACCTGTATAATATAAACCTGTATGTATATATAACTGTATAGTATAAACCTGTATAGTATAATATAAACCTGTATAATATAACCTGTATAATATAAGATAAAAACCTGTATAGTATAAACCTGTATAATATAAACCTGTATAATATATAAACTGTATAATATAAACTGTATAGTTAAACCTGTATAATATAACCTGTATAATATATATAAAACCTGTATAATATAAACCTGTATATTATACCTGTATATATAAACCTGTATAATATAATATAAACCTGTATATATAAACCTGTATAATATAAACCTGATAGTATAAACCTTTATATATAAACCTGTATAGTATAAACCTGTATAATATAAACCTGTATAATATAAACCTGTATAATATAAACCTGTATATATAAACCTGTATATATATATAACCTGTATAATATAAACCTTTAATATAAACCTGTATAATATAAACCTGTATATATAAACCTGTATAGTATAATATAAACCTGTATAATATAACCTGTATAATATAAACCTGTATAGTATAAAATATAACCTGTATAGTATAATATAAACCTGTATAATATAAACCTGTATAATATAACCTGTATGTATAATATAAACCTGTATAATATAAACCTGTAGTATAATTAAACCTGTATAGTATAATATAACCTGTATAGTATAATATAAACCTGTATAATAAAAACCTGTATAATTAATATAAACCTGTATAATATAACCTGTATAGTGAATTAAACCGTAATATAATATAAACCTGTATAGTATAATATAAACCTGTATAATATAAACCTGTATAATATAAACCTGTATAATATAAACCTGTATAATATAAACCTGTATAATATAAACCTGTATAATATAAACCTGTATGATATAAACCTGTATAATATAAACCTGTATAGTATAAACCTGTATAATATAAACCTGTATAGTATAACCTGTATAATAAACCTGTATAGTATAAACCTGTATAATATAACCTGTATGATATAACCCTGTATAATATAAACCTGTATAATATAAACCTGTATAGTATAAACCTGTATAATATAAACCTTATAGTATAACCTGTATATATAAACCTGTATAATATAAACCTGTATAGTAAATATAAACCTGTTAGTATATATAAACCTGTATAGTATAATATAAACCTGTATAGTATAATATAAACCTGTATAATATAAACCTGTATAATATAAACCTGTATAATATAAACTGTATAGTATAATATAAACCTGTATAGTATAATATAAACCTGTATAGTATAATATAAACCTGTATAGTAAATAAACCTGTATAGTATAATATAAACCTGTGTATAGTATAATATAAACCTGTATATATAAACCTGTATATATAAACCTGTATAGTATAACCTGTATAGTATAAATAAACCTGTATGATATAACCTGTATAATATAAACCTGTATAATATAAACCTGTATAATATAAACCTGTATAGTATAATATAAACCTGTATATATAAACCTGTATAGTATAATATAAACCTGTATAATATAAACCTGTATAATATAAACCTGTATAATATAAACCTGTATAGTATAATATAAACCTGTATAATATAAACCTGTATAATATAAACCTGTATAATATAAACCTGTATAATATAAACCTGTATAGTATAAACCTGTATAATATAAACCTGTATAATATAAACCTGTATAGTATAAACCTGTATAATATAAACCTGTATAATATAAACCTGTATAATATAAACCTGTATAGTATAAACCTGTATAGTATAATATAAACCTGTATGATATAAACCTGTATAGTATAAACCTGTATAATATAAACCTGTATAATATAAACCTGTATAGTATAATATAAACCTGTATAGTATAATATAAACCTGTATAATATAAACCTGTATAGTATAATATAAACCTGTATAATATAAACCTGTATAATATAAACCTGTATAGTATAATATAAACCTGTATAGTATAATATAAACCTGTATAATATAAACCTGTATAGTATAAACCTGTATAGTATAATATAAACCTGTATAGTATAATATAAACCTGTATAATATAACCTGTATAATATAAACCTGTATAGTATAATATAAACCTGTATAATATAAACCTGTATAATATAAACCTGTATAGTATAATATAAACCTGTATAATATAAACCTGTATAATATAAACCTGTATAGTAATATATAAACCTGTATAGTATATATAAACCTGTATAATATAAACCTGTATAGTATAATATAAACCTGTATAATATAAACCTGTATAATATAAACCTGTATAATATAACCTGTATAATATAAACCTGTATATATAAACCTGTATAGTATAATATAAACCTGTATAATATAAACCTGTATAATATAAACCTGTATAATATAAACCTGTATAGTATAAACCTGTATATATAAACCTGTATAGTATAAACCTGTATATATAAACCTGTATAGTATATATAAACCTGTAATATATAAACCTGTATAATATAAACCTGTATAGTATAAACCTGTATAGTATAATATAAACCTGTATAATATAAACCTGTATAATATAAACCTGTATAATATAAACCTGTATAGTATAAACCTGTATAGTATAAACCTGTATAGTATAAACCTGTATAGTATAAACCTGTATAGTATAATATAAACCTGTATAATATAAACCTGTATAATATAAACCTGTATAGTATAAACCTGTATAGTATAATATAAACCTGTATAATATAAACCTGTATAATATAAACCTGTATAGTATAATATAAACCTGTATAATATAAACCTGTATAATATAAACCTGTATAATATAAACCTGTATAATATAAACCTGTATAGTATAAACCTGTATAATATAAACCTGTATAATATAAACCTGTATAATATAAACCTGTATAATATAAACCTGTATAATATAAACCTGTATAATATAAACCTGTATAGTATAAACCTGTATAGTATAAACCTGTATAATATAAACCTGTATAGTATAATATAAACCTGTATAATATAAACCTGTATAGTATAATATAAACCTGTATAGTATAATATAAACCTGTATAATATAAACCTGTATAATATAAACCTGTATAGTATAATATAAACCTGTATAATATAAACCTGTATAATATAAACCTGTATAATATAAACCTGTATAATATAAACCTGTATAGTATAAACCTGTATAATATAAACCTGTATAATATAAACCTGTATAATATAAACCTGTATAATATAAACCTGTATAGTATAATATAAACCTGTATAATATAAACCTGTATAGTATAAACCTGTATAATATAAACCTGTATAGTATAAACCTGTATAGTATAATATAAACCTGTATAATATAAACCTGTATAATATAAACCTGTATAATATAAACCTGTATAATATAAACCTGTATAATATAAACCTGTATAGTATAATATAAACCTGTATAGTATAATATAAACCTGTATAATATAAACCTGTATAATATAAACCTGTATAGTATAATATAAACCTGTATAATATAAACCTGTATAGTATAATATAAACCTGTATAATATAAACCTGTATAATATAAACCTGTATAATATAAACCTGTATAATATAAACCTGTATAATATAAACCTGTATAGTATATATAATATAACCTGTATAGTATAATATAAACCTGTATAATATAAACCTGTATAATATAAACCTGTATAGTATAATATAAACCTGTATAATATAAACCTGTATAGTATAATATAAACCTGTATAGTATAATATAAACCTGTATAATATAAACCTGTATAGTATAAACCTGTATAGTATAATATAAACCTGTATAATATAAACCTGTATAATATAAACCTGTATAGTATAATATAAACCTGTATAGTATAATATAAACCTGTATAGTATAATATAAACCTGTATAATATAAACCTGTATAATATAAACCTGTATAGTATAATATAAACCTGTATAATATAAACCTGTATAGTATAAACCTGTATAGTATAATATAAACCTGTATAATATAAACCTGTATAATATAAACCTGTATAATATAAACCTGTATAATATAAACCTGTATAATATAAACCTGTATAATATAAACCTGTATAATATAATATAAACCTGTATAATATAAACCTGTATAATATAAACCTGTATAATATAAACCTGTATAATATAATATAAACCTGTATAATATAAACCTGTATAATATAAACCTGTATAGTATAAACCTGTATAATATAAACCTGTATAATATAAACCTGTATAATATAATATAAACCTGTATAATATAAACCTGTATAATATAAACCTGTATAATATAAACCTGTATAGTATAATATAAACCTGTATAATATAAACCTGTATAATATAAACCTGTATAATATAAACCTGTATAATATAAACCTGTATAATATAAACCTGTATAGTATAATATAAACCTGTATAATATAAACCTGTATAATATAAACCTGTATAATATAAACCTGTATAGTATAAACCTGTATAATATAAACCTGTATAGTATAACCTGTATAGTATAAACCTGTATAATATAAACCTGTATAATATAAACCTGTATAATATAAACCTGTATAGTATAAACCTGTATAATATAAACCTGTATAGTATAAACCTGTATAGTATAAACCTGTATAATATAAACCTGTATAATATAAACCTGTATAATATAAACCTGTATAATATAAACCTGTATAATATAAACCTGTATAATATAAACCTGTATAGTATAAACCTGTATAGTATAAACCTGTATAATATAAACCTGTATAATATAAACCTGTATAGTATAAACCTGTATAGTATAAACCTGTATAATATAAACCTGTATAATATAAACCTGTATAATATAAACCTGTATAATATAAACCTGTATAGTATAATATAAACCTGTATAATATAAACCTGTATAGTATAATATAACCTGTATAGTATAAACCTGTATAATATAAACCTGTATAATATAAACCTGTATAGTATATATAAACCTGTATAGTATAATATAAACCTGTATAATATAAACCTGTATAGTATAATAAACCTGTATAATATAAACCTGTATAGTATAATATAAACCTGTATAATATAAACCTGTATAGTATAATATAAACCTGTATAATATAAACCTGTATAGTATAATATAAACCTGTATAATATAAACCTGTATAATATAAACCTGTATAGTATAATATAAACCTGTATAATATAAACCTGTATAATATAAACCTGTATAGTATAATATAAACCTGTATAATATAAACCTGTATAGTATAATATAAACCTGTATAATATAAACCTGTATAATATAAACCTGTATAATATAAACCTGTATAGTATAATATAAACCTGTATAATATAAACCTGTATAATATAATATAAACCTGTATAATATAAACCTGTATAGTATAATATAAACCTGTATAATATAAACCTGTATAATATAAACCTGTATAGTATAAACCTGTATAGTATAAACCTGTATAATATAAACCTGTATAATATAAACCTGTATAATATAAACCTGTATAATATAAACCTGTATAGTATAATATAAACCTGTATAATATAAACCTGTATAGTATAATATAAACCTGTATAATATAAACCTGTATAATATAAACCTGTATAATATAAACCTGTATAATATAAACCTGTATAGTATAATATAAACCTGTATAATATAAACCTGTATAATATAAACCTGTATAATATAAACCTGTATAGTATAATATAAACCTGTATAATATAAACCTGTATAATATAAACCTGTATAATATAAACCTGTATAGTATAAACCTGTATAATATAAACCTGTATAGTATAAACCTGTATAATATAAACCTGTATAGTATAAACCTGTATAATATAAACCTGTATAATATAAACCTGTATAATATAAACCTGTATAGTATAAACCTGTATAATATAAACCTGTATAATATAAACCTGTATAATATAAACCTGTATAGTATAAACCTGTATAATATAAACCTGTATAATATAAACCTGTATAGTATAAACCTGTATAGTATAAACCTGTATAATATAAACCTGTATAATATAAACCTGTATAATATAAACCTGTATAATATAAACCTGTATAATATAAACCTGTATAGTATAAACCTGTATAATATAAACCTGTATAATATAAACCTGTATAGTATAAACCTGTATAATATAAACCTGTATAATATAAACCTGTATAATATAAACCTGTATAATATAAACCTGTATGGTATAATATAGTATAATATAAACCTGTATGGTATAATATAGTATAATATAAACCTGTATGGTATAATATAGTATAATATAAACCTGTATAATATAAACCTGTATGGTATAATATAGTATAATATAAACCTGTATAATATAAACCTGTATAATATAAACCTGTATAATATAAACCTGTATAATATAAACCTGTATAGTATAATATAAACCTGTATAGTATAATATAAACCTGTATAATATAAACCTGTATAGTATAATATAAACCTGTATAATATAAACCTGTATAATATAAACCTGTATAATATAAACCTGTATAATATAAACCTGTATAATATAAACCTGTATAATATAAACCTGTATAGTATAATATAAACCTGTATAGTATAATATAAACCTGTATAATATAAACCTGTATAATATAAACCTGTATAGTATAATATAAACCTGTATAGTATAAACCTGTATAATATAAACCTGTATAGTATAATATAAACCTGTATAATATAAACCTGTATAATATAAACCTGTATAGTATAATATAAACCTGTATAGTATAATATAAACCTGTATAATATAAACCTGTATAATATAAACCTGTATAGTATAATATAAACCTGTATAGTATAATATAAACCTGTATAATATAAACCTGTATAATATAAACCTGTATAATATAAACCTGTATAGTATAATATAAACCTGTATAATATAAACCTGTATAATATAAACCTGTATAATATAAACCTGTATAATATAAACCTGTATAGTATATATAAACCTGTATAGTATAATATAAACCTGTATAATATAAACCTGTATAATATAAACCTGTATAATATAAACCTGTATAATATAAACCTGTATAATATAAACCTGTATAATATAAACCTGTATAGTATAAACCTGTATAATATAAACCTGTATAGTATAATATAAACCTGTATAATATAAACCTGTATAATATAAACCTGTATAATATAAACCTGTATAATATAAACCTGTATAGTATAAACCTGTATAATATAAACCTGTATAATATAAACCTGTATGGTATAATATAAACCTGTATAATATAAACCTGTATAGTATAAACCTGTATAATATAAACCTGTATAGTATAAACCTGTATAATATAAACCTGTATAATATAAACCTGTATAGTATAAACCTGTATAATATAAACCTGTATAATATAAACCTGTATAATATAAACCTGTATAATATAAACCTGTATAGTATAAACCTGTATAATATAAACCTGTATAATATAAACCTGTATAGTATAAACCTGTATAGTATAAACCTGTATAATATAATATAAACCTGTATAGTATAATATAAACCTGTATAATATAAACCTGTATAATATAAACCTGTATAATATAATATAAACCTGTATAATATAAACCTGTATAATATAAACCTGTATAATATAAACCTGTATAGTATAATATAAACCTGTATAATATAAACCTGTATAATATAAACCTGTATAATATAAACCTGTATAATATAAACCTGTATAATATAAACCTGTATAGTATAATATAAACCTGTATAATATAAACCTGTATAATATAAACCTGTATAATATAAACCTGTATAGTATAAACCTGTATAATATAAACCTGTATAGTATAAACCTGTATAGTATAAACCTGTATAATATAAACCTGTATAATATAAACCTGTATAATATAAACCTGTATAGTATAAACCTGTATAATATAAACCTGTATAGTATAAACCTGTATAGTATAAACCTGTATAATATAAACCTGTATAATATAAACCTGTATAATATAAACCTGTATAATATAAACCTGTATAATATAAACCTGTATAATATAAACCTGTATAGTATAAACCTGTATAGTATAAACCTGTATAATATAAACCTGTATAATATAAACCTGTATAGTATAAACCTGTATAGTATAAACCTGTATAATATAAACCTGTATAATATAAACCTGTATAATATAAACCTGTATAATATAAACCTGTATAGTATAATATAAACCTGTATAATATAAACCTGTATAGTATAATATAAACCTGTATAGTATAAACCTGTATAATATAAACCTGTATAATATAAACCTGTATAGTATAATATAAACCTGTATAGTATAATATAAACCTGTATAATATAAACCTGTATAGTATAATATAAACCTGTATAATATAAACCTGTATAGTATAATATAAACCTGTATAATATAAACCTGTATAGTATAATATAAACCTGTATAATATAAACCTGTATAGTATAATATAAACCTGTATAATATAAACCTGTATAATATAAACCTGTATAGTATAATATAAACCTGTATAATATAAACCTGTATAATATAAACCTGTATAGTATATATAAAACCTGTATAATATAAACCTGTATAGTATAATATAAACCTGTATAATATAAACCTGTATAATATAAACCTGTATAATATAAACCTGTATAGTATAATATAAACCTGTATAATATAAACCTGTATAATATAATATAAACCTGTATAATATAAACCTGTATAGTATAATATAAACCTGTATAATATAAACCTGTATAATATAAACCTGTATAGTATAAACCTGTATAGTATAAACCTGTATAATATAAACCTGTATAATATAAACCTGTATAATATAAACCTGTATAATATAAACCTGTATAGTATAATATAAACCTGTATAATATAAACCTGTATAGTATAATATAAACCTGTATAATATAAACCTGTATAATATAAACCTGTATAATATAAACCTGTATAATATAAACCTGTATAATATAAACCTGTATAGTATAATATAAACCTGTATAATATAAACCTGTATAATATAAACCTGTATAATATAAACCTGTATAATATAAACCTGTATAATATAAACCTGTATAGTATAATATAAACCTGTATAATATAAACCTGTATAATATAAACCTGTATAGTATAATATAAACCTGTATAATATAAACCTGTATAATATAAACCTGTATAATATAAACCTGTATAGTATAATATAAACCTGTATAATATAAACCTGTATAATATAAACCTGTATAGTATAATATAAACCTGTATAATATAAACCTGTATAATATAAACCTGTATAGTATAATATAAACCTGTATAATATAAACCTGTATAGTATAATATAAACCTGTATAATATAAACCTGTATAATATAAACCTGTATAATATAAACCTGTATAGTATAATATAAACCTGTATAATATAAACCTGTATAATATAAACCTGTATAATATAAACCTGTATAGTATAATATAAACCTGTATAATATAAACCTGTATAATATAAACCTGTATAGTATAATATAAACCTGTATAATATAAACCTGTATAATATAAACCTGTATAATATAAACCTGTATAGTATAATATAAACCTGTATAATATAAACCTGTATAATATAAACCTGTATAATATAAACCTGTATAATATAAACCTGTATAATATAAACCTGTATAATATAAACCTGTATAATATAAACCTGTATAGTATAAACCTGTATAGTATAATATAAACCTGTATAATATAAACCTGTATAATATAAACCTGTATAGTATAATATAAACCTGTATAATATAAACCTGTATAATATAAACCTGTATAATATAAACCTGTATAATATAAACCTGTATAATATAAACCTGTATAATATAAACCTGTATAATATAAACCTGTATAATATAAACCTGTATAATATAAACCTGTATAATATAAACCTGTATAATATAAACCTGTATAATATAAACCTGTATAATATAAACCTGTATAATATAAACCTGTATAATATAAACCTGTATAGTATAAACCTGTATAGTATAATATAAACCTGTATAATATAAACCTGTATAATATAAACCTGTATAGTATAATATAAACCTGTATAATATAAACCTGTATAATATAAACCTGTATAATATAAACCTGTATAGTATAATATAAACCTGTATAATATAAACCTGTATAATATAAACCTGTATAATATAAACCTGTATAATATAAACCTGTATAATATAAACCTGTATAATATAAACCTGTATAATATAAACCTGTATAATATAAACCTGTATAATATAAACCTGTATAATATAAACCTGTATAATATAAACCTGTATAGTATAATATAAACCTGTATAATATAAACCTGTATAATATAAACCTGTATAGTATAATATAAACCTGTATAATATAAACCTGTATAGTATAATATAAACCTGTATAATATAAACCTGTATAATATAAACCTGTATAATATAAACCTGTATAGTATAATATAAACCTGTATAATATAAACCTGTATAATATAAACCTGTATAATATAAACCTGTATAGTATAATATAAACCTGTATAATATAAACCTGTATAATATAAACCTGTATAGTATAATATAAACCTGTATAATATAAACCTGTATAATATAAACCTGTATAATATAAACCTGTATAGTATAATATAAACCTGTATAATATAAACCTGTATAATATAAACCTGTATAATATAAACCTGTATAATATAAACCTGTATAATATAAACCTGTATAATATAAACCTGTATAATATAAACCTGTATAGTATAAACCTGTATAATATAAACCTGTATAATATAAACCTGTATAATATAAACCTGTATAGTATAAACCTGTATAATATAAACCTGTATAATATAAACCTGTATAGTATAAACCTGTATAGTATAAACCTGTATAATATAAACCTGTATAATATAAACCTGTATAATATAAACCTGTATAATATAAACCTGTATAATATAAACCTGTATAGTATAAACCTGTATAATATAAACCTGTATAATATAAACCTGTATAGTATAAACCTGTATAATATAAACCTGTATAATATAAACCTGTATAATATAAACCTGTATAATATAAACCTGTATGGTATAATATAGTATAATATAAACCTGTATGGTATAATATAGTATAATATAAACCTGTATGGTATAATATAGTATAATATAAACCTGTATAATATAAACCTGTATGGTATAATATAGTATAATATAAACCTGTATAATATAAACCTGTATAATATAAACCTGTATAATATAAACCTGTATAATATAAACCTGTATAGTATAATATAAACCTGTATAGTATAATATAAACCTGTATAATATAAACCTGTATAGTATAATATAAACCTGTATAATATAAACCTGTATAATATAAACCTGTATAATATAAACCTGTATAATATAAACCTGTATAATATAAACCTGTATAATATAAACCTGTATAGTATAATATAAACCTGTATAGTATAATATAAACCTGTATAATATAAACCTGTATAATATAAACCTGTATAGTATAATATAAACCTGTATAGTATAAACCTGTATAATATAAACCTGTATAGTATAATATAAACCTGTATAATATAAACCTGTATAATATAAACCTGTATAGTATAATATAAACCTGTATAGTATAATATAAACCTGTATAATATAAACCTGTATAATATAAACCTGTATAGTATAATATAAACCTGTATAGTATAATATAAACCTGTATAATATAAACCTGTATAATATAAACCTGTATAATATAAACCTGTATAGTATAATATAAACCTGTATAATATAAACCTGTATAATATAAACCTGTATAATATAAACCTGTATAATATAAACCTGTATAGTATAATATAAACCTGTATAGTATAATATAAACCTGTATAATATAAACCTGTATAATATAAACCTGTATAATATAAACCTGTATAATATAAACCTGTATAATATAAACCTGTATAATATAAACCTGTATAGTATAAACCTGTATAATATAAACCTGTATAGTATAATATAAACCTGTATAATATAAACCTGTATAATATAAACCTGTATAATATAAACCTGTATAATATAAACCTGTATAGTATAAACCTGTATAATATAAACCTGTATAATATAAACCTGTATGGTATAATATAAACCTGTATAATATAAACCTGTATAGTATAAACCTGTATAATATAAACCTGTATAGTATAAACCTGTATAATATAAACCTGTATAATATAAACCTGTATAGTATAAACCTGTATAATATAAACCTGTATAATATAAACCTGTATAATATAAACCTGTATAATATAAACCTGTATAGTATAAACCTGTATAATATAAACCTGTATAATATAAACCTGTATAGTATAAACCTGTATAGTATAAACCTGTATAATATAATATAAACCTGTATAGTATAATATAAACCTGTATAATATAAACCTGTATAGTATAATATAAACCTGTATAATATAAACCTGTATAATATAAACCTGTATAGTATAATATAAACCTGTATAATATAAACCTGTATAATATAAACCTGTATAGTATAAACCTGTATAATATAAACCTGTATGGTATAATATAAACCTGTATAGTATAATATAAACCTGTATAATATAAACCTGTATAATATAAACCTGTATAATATAAACCTGTATAATATAAACCTGTATAATATAAACCTGTATAATATAAACCTGTATAATATAAACCTGTATAGTATAATATAAACCTGTATAGTATAAACCTGTATAGTATAATATAAACCTGTATAGTATAATATAAACCTGTATAGTATAATATAAACCTGTATAGTATAAACCTGTATAGTATAATATAAACCTGTATAGTATAATATAAACCTGTATAGTATAATATAAACCTGTATAGTATAATATAAACCTGTATAATATAAACCTGTATAATATAAACCTGTATAATATAAACCTGTATAATATAAACCTGTATAATATAAACCTGTATAGTATAAACCTGTATAATATAAACCTGTATAATATAAACCTGTATAATATAAACCTGTATAATATAAACCTGTATAATATAAACCTGTATAATATAAACCTGTATAATATAAACCTGTATAATATAAACCTGTATAATATAAACCTGTATAATATAAACCTGTATAATATAAACCTGTATAATATAAACCTGTATAATATAAACCTGTATAGTATAAACCTGTATAATATAAACCTGTATAATATAAACCTGTATAATATAAACCTGTATAATATAAACCTGTATAGTATAAACCTGTATAATATAAACCTGTATAGTATAATATAAACCTGTATGGTATAATATAAACCTGTATAGTATAAACCTGTATAGTATAATATAAACCTGTATGGTATAATATAAACCTGTATAATATAAACCTGTATAATATAAACCTGTATAATATAAACCTGTATAATATAAACCTGTATAATATAAACCTGTATAATATAAACCTGTATAGTATAAACCTGTATAATATAAACCTGTATAATATAAACCTGTATAATATAAACCTGTATAATATAAACCTGTATAGTATAATATAAACCTGTATAATATAAACCTGTATAGTATAAACCTGTATAATATAAACCTGTATAGTATAATATAAACCTGTATGGTATAATATAAACCTGTATAGTATAAACCTGTATAGTATAATATAAACCTGTATGGTATAATATAAACCTGTATAATATAAACCTGTATAATATAAACCTGTATAATATAAACCTGTATAATATAAACCTGTATAGTATAAACCTGTATAATATAAACCTGTATAGTATAATATAAACCTGTATGGTATAATATAAACCTGTATAGTATAAACCTGTATAGTATAATATAAACCTGTATGGTATAATATAAACCTGTATAATATAAACCTGTATAATATAAACCTGTATAATATAAACCTGTATAATATAAACCTGTATAATATAAACCTGTATAGTATAATATAAACCTGTATAGTATAAACCTGTATAGTATAAACCTGTATAATATAAACCTGTATAATATAAACCTGTATAGTATAATATAAACCTGTATAGTATAATATAAACCTGTATAGTATAAACCTGTATAATATAAACCTGTATAATATAAACCTGTATAATATAATATAAACCTGTATAGTATAAACCTGTATAATATAAACCTGTATAGTATAAACCTGTATAATATAAACCTGTATAATATAAACCTGTATAATATAATATAAACCTGTATAGTATAAACCTGTATAATATAAACCTGTATAATATAAACCTGTATAATATAAACCTGTATAATATAATATAAACCTGTATAGTATAAACCTGTATAATATAAACCTGTATAATATAAACCTGTATAATATAATATAAACCTGTATAATATAAACCTGTATAATATAAACCTGTATAATATAATATAAACCTGTATAGTATAAACCTGTATAATATAAACCTGTATAATATAAACCTGTATAATATAATATAAACCTGTATAGTATAAACCTGTATAATATAAACCTGTATAATATAAACCTGTATAATATAAACCTGTATAATATAAACCTGTATAATATAAACCTGTATAATATAAACCTGTATAGTATAATATAAACCTGTATAGTATAATATAAACCTGTATAGTATAATATAAACCTGTATAGTATAATATAAACCTGTATAATATAAACCTGTATAGTATAAACCTGTATAATATAAACCTGTATAGTATAATATAAACCTGTATGGTATAATATAAACCTGTATAGTATAATATAAACCTGTATAATATAAACCTGTATAATATAAACCTGTATAATATAAACCTGTATAATATAAACCTGTATAGTATAATATAAACCTGTATAGTATAATATAAACCTGTATAGTATAATATAAACCTGTATAGTATAATATAAACCTGTATAGTATAATATAAACCTGTATAGTATAATATAAACCTGTATAATATAAACCTGTATAATATAAACCTGTATGGTATAATATAGTATAATATAAACCTGTATGGTATAATATAAACCTGTATAATATAACCTGTATGGTATAATATAGTATAATATAAACCTGTATGGTATAATATAGTATAATATAACCTGTATGGTATAATATAGTATAATATAAACCTGTATGGTATAATATAGTATAATATAAACCTGTATGGTATAATATAGTATAATATAAACCTGTATAATATAAACCTGTATAATATAAACCTGTATGGTATAATATAGTATAATATAAACCTGTATAATATAAACCTGTATGGTATAATATAGTATAATATAAACCTGTATGGTATAATATAGTATAATATAAACCTGTATGGTATAATATAGTATAATATAAACCTGTATGGTATAATATAGTATAATATAAACCTGTATGGTATAATATAGTATAATATAAACCTGTATGGTATATTATAGTATAATATAAACCTGTATGGTATAATATAGTATAATATAAACCTGTATGGTATAATATAGTATAATGTAGTATAATATAGTATAATATAAACCTGTATGGTATAATATAGTATAATATAAACCTGTATAGTATAATATAAACCTGTATGGTATATTATAGTATAATGTAGTATAATATAGTATAATATAAACCTGTATGGTATATTATAGTATAATGTAGTATAATATAAACCTGTATAATATAAACCTGTATGGTATATTATAGTATAATGTAGTATAATATAGTATAATATAAACCTGTATAGTATAATTAAAGTGATTACTGGAACCATCCACATTCAACCTGTGTTTCAGTGAGGTGAGTCTGGTGTCACTGTTTCAGTGAGGTGAGTCTGGTGTACCTGTGTTTCAGTGAGGTGAGTCTGGTGTCACTGTGTTTCAGTGAGGTGAGTCTGGTGTCACTGTGTTTCAGTGAGGTGAGTCTGGTGTCACTGTGTTTCAGTGAGGTGAGTCTGGTGTCACTGTGTTTCAGTGAGGTGAGTCTGGTGTCACTGTGTTTCAGTGAGGTGAGTCTGGTGTCACTGTTTCAGTGAGGTGAGTCTGGTGTCACTGTGTTTCAGTGAGGTGAGTCTGGTGTCACTGTGTTTCAGTGAGGTGAGTCTGGTGTCACTGTGTTTCAGTGAGGTGAGTCTGGTGTCACTGTGTTTCAGTGAGGTGAGTCTGGTGTCACTGTGTTTCAGTGAGGTGAGTCTGGTGTACCTGTGTTTCAGTGAGGTGAGTGGTGTACCTGTGTTTCAGTGAGGTGAGTCTGGTGTCACTGTGTTTCAGTGAGGTGAGTCTGGTGTCACTGTTTCAGTGAGGTGAGTCTGGTGTACCTGTGTTTCAGTGAGGTGAGTCTGGTGTCACTGTGTTTCAGTGAGGTGAGTCTGGTGTCACTGTGTTTCAGTGAGGTGAGTCTGGTGTCACTGTGTTTCAGTGAGGTGAGTCTGGTGTCACTGTTTCAGTGAGGTGAGTCTGGTGTCACTGTGTTTCAGTGAGGTGAGTCTGGTGTCACTGTGTTTCAGTGAGGTGAGTCTGGTGTCACTGTGTTTCAGTGAGGTGAGTCTGGTGTCACTGTGTTTCAGTGAGGTGAGTCTGGTGTCACTGTGTTTCAGTGAGGTGAGTCTGGTGTCACTGTGTTTCAGTGAGGTGAGTCTGGTGTCACTGTGTTTCAGTGAGGTGAGTCTGGTGTGCCTGTGTTTCAGTGAGGTGAGTCCAAACACTGGAGCAGACAACAGAGTTTAACCACCTCTACAGATACTGTCAAGGCTGAGCAGACCAAACACTGGAGCTGACAACAGAGTTTAACCACCTCTACAGATACTGTCAGGGCTGAGCAGACCAAACACTGGAGCAGACAACAGAGTTTAACCACCTCTACAGATACTGTCAAGGCTGAGCAGACCAAACACTGGAGCAGACAACAGAGTTTAACCACCTCTACAGATACTGTCAGGGCTGAGCAGACCAAACACTGGAGCTGACAACAGAGTTTAACCACCTTTACAGATGGTAGTGCCTGTCCATCAGGTTAAACCCTCTAGTGGTAGGTTTGTGGTAGTGTCTGTTTATTATTAAACCCTCTAGTGGTAGGTTTATGGTAGTGTCTGTTCATCAGGTTAAACCCTCTAGTGGTAGGTTTATGGTAGTGTCTGTTCATCATTAAACCCTCTAGTGGTAGGTTTGTGGTAGTGTCTGTCCATCAGGTTAAACCCTCTAGTGGTAGGTTTATGGTAGTGTCTGTTCATCATTAAACCCTCTAGTGGTAGGTTTGTGGTAGTGTCTGTTCATCATTAAACCCTCTAGTGGTAGGTTTATGGTAGTGTGTTCATCATTAAACCCTCTAGTGGTAGGTTTATGGTAGTGTCTCATTAAACCCTCTAGTGGTAGGTTTATGGTAGTGTCTGTTTATCATTAAACCCTCTAGTGGTAGGTTTATGGTAGTGTCTGTTCATCATTAAACCATCTAGTGGTAGGTTTATGGTAGTGTCTGTTCATCATTAAACCCTCTAGTGGTAGGTAGGAAATCCCATTTTCAGTGTTATTGCAGAGGACAGTCATTAGGTCAGTCAGTCTGTGATAGTGTTTGACAGAGGGGAAGTGATGAGAGAGGTCTCTGCGGTAGTGAGGTCTCTGTGGTAGAGAAAACCCTGTGGTAGAGAAGTCCCTGTGGTATAGAAGTCCCTGTGGTAGAGAAGTCCCTGTGGTAGAGAAGGTCATAGAGAGGTCTCTGTGGTAGAGAGGGCCATAGAGAAGTCCCTGTGGTAGAGAAATCTCTGTGGTGGAGAGGTCCCTGTGGTGGAGAGGTCTCTGTGGTAGAGAGGTCTCTGTGGCAGAGAGATCTCTGTGGTAGAGAAGGTCATAGAGAAGTCCCTGTGGTAGAGAGGTCTCTGTGGTGGAGAGGTCTCTGTGGTGGAGGGGTCTCTGTAGTGAAGAGGTCCCTGTGGTAGTGAGGTCCCTGTGGTAGAGAAGTCTCTGTGGTAGAGAAGTCTCTGTGGTATTGAGGTCTCTGTGGTAGAGAGGTCTCTGTGGTAGAGAAGGCCATAGAGAGGTCCCTGTGGTAGAGAGGTCCCTGTGGTAGAGAGATCTCTGTGGTAGAGAGGTCTCTGTGGTAGACAGGTCTCTGTGGTATAGAAGTCCCTGTGGTAGAGAGGTCTCTGTGGTAGATAGGTCTCTGTGGTAGAGAAGCCTTTGTGGTAGAGAAGGCCACAGAGAGGTCCCTGTGGTAGAGAGGTCCCTGTGGTAGAGAGGTCTCTGTGGTATAGAAGTTTCTGTGGTAGAGAAGTCTCTGTGGTAGAGAAGTTTCTGTGGTAGAGAGGTCTCTGTGGTAGAGAGGTCTATGTGGTAGATAGGTCTCTGTGGTAGAGAGGTCTCTGTGGTAGAGAAGTCTGTGGTAGAGAGGTCTCTGTGGTAGAGAAGGCCATTGTACTAGCTAGTAGTTCTAGACTAGTCTCTGTGGTAGAGAGGTATCCGTGGTAGAGAGGTCTCTGTGGTAGAGAAGGCCATTGTACTAGGTAGTAGTTCTGGACTACTGTAGCAACTAGATGAGCTAGAGTACTGGAGGAGCGTGGTAGCTGCTCCTTCCTTAAAGGGTTAGGGAGAATATTTAAAGAGTACTAGCTAGTAATACTGGACTAGTAGTACTCCACAAAGCACTTAACTGTCCTCATTACTGTGCCCCCGGGACCCCCAGGCCTCAGAGGGGTTGATCACGCTGCAGTATGATCCCCTCTCAAGTCCTTTCATGTTCACTGCCTGGACGGGGCTGAAATTCTAATACGACTTTGCTATGAAAAGATATGCACATACATTTAGCATGGAAATCTCCAAGGACTGAACAGAGGAGATGGGCACATGTCATCTAACATATCGTGTGAGGAGCAGGACTTCCCATAAATGATTCAGGCATTATTATCAGCAGTTTGTCTGCCCTGTGCTCCCAACGCCCGCCTCACCTCACCCCCTCCCCACCAGGCCAGGGTAATGTTAATGTCTTGGCCTGTCACCCCCCCATTTCCACCAGGCCAGGGTAATGTTAATGTCTTGGCCTGTTACCTCCCCACCTCCACCAGGCCAGGGTAATGTTAATGTCTTGGCCTGTTACCTCCCCCACCTCCACCAGGCCAGGGTAATGTTAATGTCTTGGCCTGTTTACAACCCCCCCCCCCTCACCTCCACCAGGCCAGGGTAATGTTAATGTCTTGGCCTGTTTACACCCCACCCCCCCTCACCTCCACCAGGCCAGGGTAATGTTAATGTCTTGGCCTGATACCCCCCCCCCCCCACAGACCAGGGTAATGTTAATGTCTTGGCCTGTTATCCCCCCCCCCCCCCCTCACCTCCCATCCCTACCTCCACCAGGCCAGGGTGTATTAATGTCTTGGCCTATAACCCCCCCTCACCTCCACCAGGCCAGTGTAATGTTAACATCTTGGCCTGTTACACCCCCCACCCCCCTCACCTCCCCTCCCCTCCCCTCCCCACCAGGCTAGGGTAATGTTAATGTCTTGGCCTGTTACCCCCTCACCTCCCCTACCCACCTCCACCAGGCTAGGGTAATGTTAATGTCTTGGCCTGTTACCCCCTCCCCACCTCCACCAGGCCAGGTAATGTTAATGTCTTGGCCTGTTACACCCCCGCCCCCTCACCTCCCCTCCCCACCCCCACCAGGCCAGGGTAATGTTAATGTCTTGGCCTGTTACCTCCCCCACCTCCACCAGGCCAGGGTAATGTTAATGTCTTGGCCTGTTACCCCCCCTCCCCTCCCCACCAGGCCAGGGTAATGTTAATGTCTTGGCCTGTTACCCCCCCCCTCCCCTCCCCACCAGGCCAGGGTAATGTTAATGTCTTGGCCTGTTACCCCCCCCTCCCCACCCCCACCAGGCCATGGTAATGTTAATGTCCTGGCCTGTTACCCCCCCCCCCCCCCCCTCCCCACCCCACCCCCACCAGGCCAGGGTAATGTTAATGTCTTGGCCTGTTACCCCCCCCCCCCCCCCTCCCCACCTCCACCAGGCCAGGGTCATGTTAATGTCTTGGCCTGTTACCCCCCCTCCCCTCCCCACCAGGCCAGGGTAATGTTAATGTCTTGGCCTGTTACCCCCCCCTCCCACCCCCACCAGGCCATGGTAATGTTAATGTCTTGGCCTGTTACCCCCCCCCCCCCCCTCCCCACCCCACCCCCACCAGGCCAGGGTAATGTTAATGTCTTGGCCTGTTACCCCCCCCCCTCCCCTCCCCACCTCCACCAGGCCAGGGTCATGTTAATGTCTTGGCCTGTTACCCCCCCTTCCCTCCCCACCAGGCCAGGGTAATGTTAATGTCTTGGCCTGTTACCCCTCCCCACTTCCACCAGGCCAGGGTAATGTTAATGTCTTGGCCTGTTACCTCCCCCCTCCCCACCTCCAACAGGCCATGGTAATGTTAATGTCTTGGCCTGTTACCCCCCCTTCCCTCCCCACCAGGCCAGGGTAATGTTAATGTCTTGGCCTGTTATCCCCCCCCCTCACCTCCCATCCCTACCTCCACCAGGCCAGGGTGTATTAATGTCTCGGCCTGTAACCCCCCCTCACCTCCACCAGGCCAGTGTAATGTTAACATCTTGGCCTGTTACCTCCCCCCTCCCCACCTCCACCAGGCCAGGGTAATGTTAACGTCTTGGCCTGTTACACCCCCCCCCCTCACCTCCCCTCCCCACCTCCACCAGGCCAGGGTAATGTTAATGTCTTGGCCTGTTACACACCCCCCCTCCCCTCCCCTCCCCACTTCCACCAGGCCAGGGTAATGTTAATGTCTTGGCCTGTTACCTCCCCCCTCCCCACCTCCAACAGGCCATGGTAATGTTAATGTCTTGGCCTGTTACCCCCCCTCACCTCCACCAGGCCAGTGTAATGTTAACATCTTGGCCTGTTACACCCACCCCCCCCTCACCTCCCCTCCCCTCCCCTCCCCACCAGGCTAGAGTAATGTTAATGTCTTGGCCTGTTACCCCCTCACCTCCCATACCCACCTCCACCAGGCTAGGGTATGTTAATGTCTTGGCCTGTTACACCCCCGCCCCCTCACCTCCCCTCCCCACCCCCACCAGGCCAGGGTAATGTTAATGTCTTGGCCTGTTACCCCCTCCCCCCTACCTCCACCAGGCCATGGTAATGTTAATGTCTTGGCCTGTTACCTCCCCCACCTCCACCAGGCCAGGGTAATGTTAATGTCTTGGCCTGTTACCCCCCCTCCCCTCCCCACCAGGCCAGGGTAATGTTAATGTCTTGGCCTGTTACCCCCCCCCTCCCCTCCCCACCAGGCCAGGGTAATGTTAATGTCTTGGCCTGTTTACCCCCCCCCCCACCCCCACCAGGCCATGGTAATGTTAATGTCTTGGCCTGTTACCCCTCCCCACTTCCACCAGGCCAGGGTAATGTTAATGTCTTGGCCTGTTACCTCCCCCCTCCCCACCTCCAACAGGCCAGGGTAATGTTAATGTCTTGGCCTGTTACCTCCTCACCTCCACCAGGCCAGGGTAATGTTAATGTCTTGGCCTGTTACCCCCCCCACTTCCACCAGGCCAGGGTAATGTTAATGTCTTGGCCTGTTACCTCCCCTCCTCACCTCAACCAGGCCAGGGTAATGTTAATGTCTTAGCCTGTTACCTCCCCACCCCACCAGGCCAGGGTCATGTTAATGTCTTGGCCTGCTACCCCCCTCCCCACCTCCACTAGGCCAGGGTAATGTTCATGTCTTGGCCTGTTACCCCCCCACTTCCACCAGGCCAGGGTAATGTTAATGTCTTGGCCTGTTACCTCCCCCACCTCCACCAGGCCAGGGTAATGTTCATGTTTTGGCCTGTTACCTCCTCTCAACTCCACCAGGCCAGGGTAATGTTAATGTCTTGGCCTGTTACCCCCCCCCACTTCCACCAGGCCAGGGTAATTTAATGTCTTGGCCTGTTACCTCCCCCTCCTCACCTCCACCAGGCCAGGGTAATGTTAATGTCTTGGCCTGTTACCCCCCACTTCCACCAGGCCAGGGTAATGCTAATATCTTGGCCTGTTACCTCCCCACCTCCACCAGGCCAGGGTAATGTTAATGTCTTGGCCTGTTACCCCCTCCCCTCACCTCCCCTCCCCACCAGGCCAGGGTAATGTTAATGTCTTGGCCTGTTACCTCCCCTCCCCACCAGGCCAGGGTAATGTTAATGTCTTAGCCTGTTACCCTCCCCACCCCACCAGGCCAGGGTAATGTTAATGTCTTGGCCTGCTACCCCCTCCCCACCTCCACCAGGCCAGGGTAATGTTCATGTCTTGGCCTGTTAACCCCACTTCCACCAGGCCAGGGTAATGTTAATGTCTTGGCCTGTTACCTCCCCCACCTCCACCAGGCCAGGGTAATGTTCATGTTTTGGCCTGTTACCCCCCACTTCCACCAGGCCAGGGTAATGTTAATGTCTAGGCCTGTTACACACCCCCCCCCCTCACCTCCCCTCCCCACCTCCAGGCCAGGGTAATGTTAATGTCTTGGCCTGTTACCCCCCCTGTGTTTCCCTGTCCCCTCCCCACCCCACCAGGCCAGGGTAATGTTAATGTCTTGGCCTGCTACCCCCTCCCCCTCCCCTCCCCCTCACCTCCACCAGGCCAGGGTAATGTTAATGTCTTGGCCTGTTACCGCCC
>NW_022264770.1:0-23320 GCF_002021735.2 Oncorhynchus kisutch
TTTCAGCAAGTTGCCAACATTGAAATGCAGAAATAAGCACTTTTCATAAAACAAAAACAAGCTCTAAATCATGTTTGATGCACTCTGGATGTCCAATTTTGCTGTGTGTGCTGTGTCTAGTTTGAGATGAAATGAAACCGTGGACAGTTTTCAGCAAGTTGCAACATTGAAATGCAGAAATAAGCACTTTTCCATAAACAAGCTCTAAATCATGTTTGAAGCACTCTGGATAAAAAATGTTTTTGTTATGTTATTTGAGATGTATGAAACACTGTAGACTGTTTTCAGCAAGTTACAACATTGAAATGCAGAAATAAGCACTTTTCCATAAACAAGCTCTAAATCATGTTTGATGCACTCTGGATGTCCAATTTTTGCTGTGCTGTGTCTAGTTGAGATAAATGAACGCCGTGGACAGTTTTCAGCAAGTTGCAACATTGAAATGCAGAAATAAGCACTTTTCCATAAACAAGCTCTAAATCATGTTTGATGCACTCTGGATGTCCAATTTTTGCTGTGCTGTGTCTAGTTGAGATAAAACGAACGCCGTGGACTGTTTTCAGCAAGTTGCAACATTGAAATGCAGAAATAAGCACTTTTCCATAAACAAGCTCTAAATCATGATGCACTCTGGATGTCCAATTTTGCTGTGCTGTGTCTAGTTGAGATGAAATGAACGCCGTGGATAGTTTTCAGCAAGTTGCAACATTGAAATGCAGAAATAAGCACTTTTCCATAAACAAGCTCTAAATCATGTTTGATGCACTCTGGATAAAAAAATGTTTTTGTTATGTTTATTCGGAGTTATGAAACACTGTAGACTGTTTCAGCAAGTTACAACATTGAAATGCAGAAATAAGCACTTTTCCATAAACAAGCTCTAAATCATGTTTGAAGCACTCTGGATAAAAAAATTTTTGTTATGTTATTCGAGATGTATGAAACACTGTAGACTGTTTTCAGCAAGTTACAACATTGAAATGCAGAAATAAGCACTTTTCCATAAACAAGCTCTAAATCATGTTTGATGCACTCTGGATGTCCAATTTTTGCTGTGCTGTGTCTAGTTGAGATGTAAATGAACACCGTGGACAGTTTTCAGCAAGTTGCAACATTGAAATGCAGAAATAAGCACTTTTCCATAAACAAGCTCTAAATCATGTTTGATGCACTCTGGATGTCCAATTTTGCTGTGCTGTGTCTAGTTGAGATGAAATGAACACCGTGGACTGTTTTCAGCAAGTTGCAACATTGAAATGCAGAAATAAGCACTTTTCCATAAACAAGCTCTAAATCATGTTTGATGCACTCTGGATGTCCAATTTTTGCTGTGCTGTGTCTAGTTGAGATTAAATGAACGCCGTGGACAGTTTTCAGCAAGTTGCAACATTGAAATGCAGAAATAAGCACTTTTCCATAAACAAGCTCTAAATCATGTTTGATGCACTCTGGATAAAAAAATGTTTTTGTTATGTTATTCGAGATGTTATGAAACACTGTGACTGTTTTCAGCAAGTTACAACATTGAAATGCAGAAATAAGCACTTTTCCATAAACAAGCTCTAAATCATGATGCACTCTGGATGTCCAATTTTTGCTGTGCTGTGTGTCTAGTTGAGATGAAATGAACACCGTGGACAGTTTTCAGCAAGTTGCAACATTGAAATGCAGAAATAAGCACTTTTCCATAAACAAGCTCTAAATCATGTTTGAAGCACTCTGGATAAAAAAATGTTTTGTTAGTTTATTCGAGATGTTATGAAAACACTGTAGACTGTTTTCAGCAAGTTACAACATTGAAATGCAGAAATAAGCACTTTTCCATAAACAAGCTCTAAATCATGTTTGATGCACTCTGGATGTCCAATTTTTGCTGTGCTGTGTCTAGTTGAGATTGAAATGAACACCGTGGACAGTTTCAGCAAGTAGTTGCAACATTGAAATGCAGAAATAAGCACTTTTCATAAACAAGCTCTAAATCATGTTTGATGCACTCTGGATGTCCAATTTTTGCTGTGCTGTGTCTAGTTGAGATGAAATGAACGCCGTGGACTTTCAGCAAGTTGCAACATTGAAATGCAGAAATAAGCACTTTTCCATAAACAAGCTCTAAATCATGTTTGATGCACTCTGGATGTCCAATTTTGCTGTGCTGTGTTAGTGAGATAAAATGAACACCGTGGACAGTTTTCAGCAAGTTGCAACATTGAAATGCAGAAATAAGCACTTTTCCATAAACAAGCTCTAAATCATGTTTGATGCACTCTGGATGTCCAATTTTGCTGTGCTGTGTCTAGTTGAGATGAAATGAACGCCGTGGACAGTTTTCAGCAAGTTGCAACATTGAAATGCAGAAATAAGCACTTTTCCATAAACAAGCTCTAAATCATGTTTGAAGCACTCTGGATAAAAAAATGTTTTTGTTATGTTTATTCGAGATGTTATGAAAACACTGTAGACTGTTTTCAGCAAGTTACAACATTGAAATGCAGAAATAAGCACTTTTCCATAAACAAGCTCTAAATCATGTTTGATGCACTCTGGATGTCAATTTTTGCTGTGTGTGTCTAGTTGAGATTAAATGAAAACGTGGATAGTTTTCAGCAAGTTGCAACATTGAAATGCAGAAATAAGCACTTTTCCATAAACAAGCTCTAAATCATGTTTGATGCACTCTGGATGTCCAATTTTTGCTGTGCTGTGTCTAGTTGAGATGAAATGAACGCCGTGGACAGTTTTCAGCAAGTTGCAACATTGAAATGCAGAAATAAGCACTTTTCCATAAACAAGCTCTAAATCATGTTTGAAGCACTCTGGATAAAAAAATGTTTTTGTTATGTTTATTCGAGATGTTATGAAAACACTGTAGACTGTTTTCAGCAAGTTACAACATTGAAATGCAGAAATAAGCACTTTTCCATAAACAAGCTCTAAATCATGTTTGATGCACTCTGGATGTCCAATTTGCTGTGTGCTGTGTCTAGTTGAGATGAAATGAACGCCGTGGACAGTTTTCAGCAAGTTGCAACATTGAAATGCAGAAATAAGCACTTTTCCATAAACAAGCTCTAAATCATGTTTGATGCACTCTGGATGTCCAATTTTGCTGTGCTGTGTCTAGTTGAGATGAAATGAACACCGTGGACTGTTTTCAGCAAGTTGCAACATTGAAATGCAGAAATAAGCACTTTCCATAAACAAGCTCTAAATCATGATGCACTCTGGATGTCCAATTTTTGCTGTGCTGTGTCTAGTTGAGATGAAATGAACACCGTGGATAGTTTTCAGCTAGTTGCAACATTGAAATGCAGAAATAAGCACTTTTCCATAAACAAGCTCTAAATCATGTTTGATGCACTCTGGATAAAAAAATTTTTTGTTATGTTTTCGAGATGTAAATGAACACTGTGGACTGTTTTCAGCAAGTTACAACATTGAAATGCAGAAATAAGCACTTTTCCATAAACAAGCTCTAAATCATGTTTGAAGCACTCTGGATAAAAAAAATTTTTGTATTGTATTCGAGATGTTATGAAAACAGTAGACTGTTTTCAGCAAGTTACAACATTGAAATGCAGAAATAAGCACTTTTCCATAAACAAGCTCTAAATCATGTTTGATGCACTCTGGATGTCCAATTTTTGCTGTGCTGTGTCTAGTTGAGATAAAATGAACTCCGTGGACAGTTTTCAGCAAGTTGCAACATTGAAATACAGAAATAAGCACTTTTCCATAAACAAGCTCTAAATCATGTTTGATGCACTCTGGATGTCCAATTTTTGCTGTGCTGTGTCTAGTTGAGATAAAATGAACTCCGTGGACTGTTTTCAGCAAGTTACAACATTGAAATGCAGAAATAAGCACTTTTCCATAAACAAGCTCTAAATCATGTTTGATGCACTCTGGATTCCAATTTTTGCTGTGCTGTGTCTAGTTGAGATTAAATGAACACCGTGGACAGTTTTCAGCAAGTTACAACATTGAAATGCAGAAATAAGCACTTTTCCATAAACAAGCTCTAAATCATGTTTGATGCACTCTGGATAAAAAAATGTTTTTGTTATGTTTATTCGAGATGTTATGAAAACACTGTAGACTGTTTTCAGCAAGTTACAACATTGAAATGCAGAAATAAGCACTTTTCCATAAACAAGCTCTAAATCATGGATGCACTCTGGATGTCCAATTTTTGCTGTGCTGTGTCTAGTTGAGATGAAATGAACACCGTGGACAGTTTTCAGCAAGTTGCAACATTGAAATGCAGAAATAAGCACTTTTCCATAAACAAGCTCTAAATCATGTTTGAAGCACTCTGGATAAAAAAATGTTTTTGTTATGTTATTCGAGATGTTATGAAAACACTGTAGACTGTTTTCAGCAAGTTACAACATTGAAATGCAGAAATAAGCACTTTTCCATAAACAAGCTCTAAATCATGTTTGATGCACTCTGGATGTCCAATTTTTGCTGTGCTGTGTCTAGTTGAGATGAAATGAACACCGTGGACAGTTTTCAGCAAGTTGCAACATTGAAATGCAGAAATAAGCACTTTTCCATAAACAAGCTCTAAATCATGTTTGATGCACTCTGGATGTCCAATTTTTGCTGTGCTGTGTCTATTGAGATGAAATGAAACACCTGGACTGTTTTCAGCAAGTTACAACATTGAAATGCAGAAATAAGCACTTTTCCATAAACAAGCTCTAAATCATGTTTGATGCACTCTGGATGTCCAATTTTTGCTGTGCTGTGTCTAGTTGAGATGAAATGAACGCCGTGGACAGTTTTCAGCAAGTTGCAACATTGAAATGCAGAAATAAGCACTTTTCCATAAACAAGCTCTAAATCATGTTTGATGCACTCTGGATGTCCAATTTTTGCTGTGCTGTGTCTAGTTGAGATGAAATGAACGCCGTGGACAGTTTTCAGCAAGTTGCAACATTGAAATGCAGAAATAAGCACTTTTCCATAAACAAGCTCTAAATCATGTTTGAAGCACTCTGGATAAAAAATGTTTTGTTATGTTTATTCGAGATGTTATGAAAACACTGTAGACTGTTTTCAGCAAGTTACAACATTGAAATGCAGAAATAAGCACTTTTCCATAAACAAGCTCTAAATCATGTTTGATGCACTCTGGATGTCCAATTTTTGCTGTGCTGTGTCTAGTTGAGATGAAATGAACGCCGTGGATAGTTTTCAGCTAGTTGCAACATTGAAATGCAGAAATAAGCACTTTTCCATAAACAAGCTCTAAATCATGTTTGAAGCACTCTGGATAAAAAAATGTTTTTGTTATGTTTATTTGAGATGTTATGAAAACACTGTAGACTGTTTTCAGCAAGTTACAACATTGAAATGCAGAAATAAGCACTTTTCCATAAACAAGCTCTAAATCATGTTTGATGCACTCTGGATGTCCAATTTTTGCTGTGCTGTGTCTAGTTGAGATAAAATGAACACCGTGGACAGTTTTCAGCAAGTTGCAACATTGAAATGCAGAAATAAGCACTTTTCCATAAACAAGCTCTAAATCATGTTTGATGCACTCTGGATGTCCAATTTTTGCTGTGCTGTGTCTAGTTGAGATAAATGAACACCGTGGACTGTTTTCAGCAAGTTGCAACATTGAAATGCAGAAATAAGCACTTTTCCATAAACAAGCTCTAAATCATGTTTGATGCACTCTGGATGTCCAATTTTTGCTGTGCTGTGTCTAGTTGAGATGAAATGAACACCGTGGACAGTTTTCAGCAAGTTGCAACATTGAAATGCAGAAATAAGCACTTTTCCATAAACAAGCTCTAAATCATGTTTGATGCACTCTGGATAAAAAATGTTTTGTTATGTTTATTCGAGATGTTATGAAAACACTGTAGACTGTTTTCAGCAAGTTACAACATTGAAATGCAGAAATAAGCACTTTTCCATAAACAAGCTCTAAATCATGTTTGAAGCACTCTGGATAAAAAAATGTTTTTGTTATGTTTATTCGAGATGTTATGAAAACACTGTAGACTGTTTTCAGCAAGTTACAACATTGAAATGCAGAAATAAGCACTTTTCCATAAACAAGCTCTAAATCATGTTTGATGCACTCTGGATGTCCAATTTTTGCTGTGCTGTGTCTAGTTGAGATGAAATGAACACCGTGGACAGTTTTCAGCAAGTTGCAACATTGAAATGCAGAAATAAGCACTTTTCCATAAACAAGCTCTAAATCATGTTTGATGCACTCTGGATGTCCAATTTTGCTGTGCTGTGTCTAGTTGAGATGAAATGAACACCGTGGACTGTTTTCAGCAAGTTGCAACATTGAAATGCAGAAATAAGCACTTTTCCATAAACAAGCTCTAAATCATGTTTGATGCACTCTGGATGTCCAATTTTTGCTGTGCTGTGTCTAGTTGAGATAAAATGAACTCCGTGGACAGTTTTCAGCAAGTTGCAACATTGAAATGCAGAAATAAGCACTTTTCCATAAACAAGCTCTAAATCATGTTTGATGCACTCTGGATAAAAAAATGTTTTTGTTATGTTTATTCGAGATGTTATGAAAACACTGTAGACTGTTTTCAGCAAGTTACAACATTGAAATGCAGAAATAAGCACTTTTCCATAAACAAGCTCTAAATCATGTTTGATGCACTCTGGATGTCCAATTTTTGCTGTGCTGTGTCTAGTTGAGATGAAATGAACACCGTGGATAGTTTTCAGCAAGTTGCAACATTGAAATGCAGAAATAAGCACTTTTCCATAAACAAGCTCTAAATCATGTTTGATGCACTCTGGATAAAAAATGTTTTTGTTATGTTTATTCGAGATGTTATGAAAACACTGTAGACTGTTTTCAGCAAGTTACAACATTGAAATGCAGAAATAAGCACTTTTCCATAAACAAGCTCTAAATCATGTTTGATGCACTCTGGATAAAAAATTTTTTGTTATGTTTATTCGAGATGTTATGAAAACACTGTGGACTGTTTTCAGCAAGTTGCAACATTGAAATGCAGAAATAAGCACTTTTCCATAAACAAGCTCTAAATCATGTTTGATGCACTCTGGATGTCCAATTTTTGCTGTGCTGTGTCTAGTTGAGATGAAATGAACACCGTGGACAGTTTTCAGCAAGTTGCAACATTGAAATGCAGAAATAAGCACTTTTCCATAAACAAGCTCTAAATCATGTTTGATGCACTCTGGATGTCCAATTTTTGCTGTGCTGTGTCTAGTTGAGATGAAATGAACACCGTGGACAGTTTTCAGCAAGTTGCAACATTGAAATGCAGAAATAAGCACTTTTCCATAAACAAGCTCTAAATCATGTTTGAAGCACTCTGGATTTCCAATTTTTGCTGTGCTGTGTCTAGTTGAGATTAAATGAACACCGTGGATAGTTTTCAGCAAGTTGCAACATTGAAATACAGAAATAAGCACTTTTCCATAAACAAGCTCTAAATCATGTTTGATGCACTCTGGATAAAAAAATGTTTTTGTTATGTTTATTCGAGATGTTATGAAAACACTGTAGACTGTTTTCAGCAAGTTACAACATTGAAATGAGGAAATAAGCACTTTTCCATAAACAAGCTCTAAATCATGATGCACTCTGGATGTCCAATTTTTGCTGTGCTGTGTCTAGTTGAGATGAAATGAACACCGTGGATAGTTTTCAGCTAGTTGCAACATTGAAATGCAGAAATAAGCACTTTTCCATAAACAAGCTCTAAATCATGTTTGAAGCACTCTGGATAAAAAAATTTTTTTGTTATGTTTATTCGAGATGTTATGAAAACACTGTAGACTGTTTTCAGCAAGTTACAACATTGAAATGCAGAAATAAGCACTTTTCCATAAACAAGCTCTAAATCATGTTTGATGCACTCTGGATGTCCAATTTTTGCTGTGCTGTGTCTAGTTGAGATAAAATGAACTCCGTGGACAGTTTTCAGCAAGTTGCAACATTGAAATACAGAAATAAGCACTTTTCCATAAACAAGCTCTAAATCATGTTTGATGCACTCTGGATGTCCAATTTTTGCTGTGCTGTGTCTAGTTGAGATAAAATGAACGCCGTGGACTGTTTTCAGCAAGTTGCAACATTGAAATGCAGAAATAAGCACTTTTCCATAAACAAGCTCTAAATCATGTTTGATGCACTCTGGATGTCCAATTTTTGCTGTGCTGTGTCTAGTTGAGATTAAATGAACACCGTGGACAGTTTTCAGCAAGTTGCAACATTGAAATGCAGAAATAAGCACTTTTCCATAAACAAGCTCTAAATCATGTTTGATGCACTCTGGATGTCCAATTTTTGCTGTGCTGTGTCTAGTTGAGATGAAATGAACACCGTGGATAGTTTTCAGCAAGTTGCAACATTGAAATGCAGAAATAAGCACTTTTCCATAAACAAGCTCTAAATCATGTTTGAAGCACTCTGGATAAAAAATTTTTGTGTATGTTTATTCGAGATGTTATGAAAACACTGTAGACTGTTTTCAGCAAGTTACAACATTGAAATGCAGAAATAAGCACTTTTCCATAAACAAGCTCTAAATCATGTTTGATGCACTCTGGATGTCCAATTTTGCTGTGCTGTGTCTAGTTGAGATGAAATGAACACCGTGGACAGTTTTCAGCAAGTTGCAACATTGAAATGCAGAAATAAGCACTTTTCCATAAACAAGCTCTAAATCATGTTTGATGCACTCTGGATGTCCAATTTTTGCTGTGCTGTGTCTAGTTGAGATGAAATGAACACCGTGGACAGTTTTCAGCAAGTTGCAACATTGAAATGCAGAAATAAGCACTTTTCCATAAACAAGCTCTAAATCATGTTTGATGCACTCTGGATGTCCAATTTTTGCTGTGCTGTGTCTAGTTGAGATGAAATGAACACCGTGGACAGTTTTCAGCAAGTTGCAACATTGAAATGCAGAAATAAGCACTTTTCCATAAACAAGCTCTAAATCATGTTTGAAGCACTCTGGATAAAAAATGTTTTTGTTATGTTTATTCGAGATGTTATGAAAACACTGTAGACTGTTTTCAGCAAGTTACAACATTGAAATGCAGAAATAAGCACTTTTCCATAAACAAGCTCTAAATCATGTTTGATGCACTCTGGATGTCCAATTTTTGCTGTGCTGTGTCTAGTTGAGATAAAATGAACGCCGTGGACTGTTTTCAGCAAGTTGCAACATTGAAATGCAGAAATAAGCACTTTTCCATAAACAAGCTCTAAATCATGATGCACTCTGGATGTCCAATTTTTGCTGTGCTGTGTCTAGTTGAGATGAAATGAACACCGTGGACAGTTTTCAGCTAGTTGCAACATTGAAATGCAGAAATAAGCACTTTTCCATAAACAAGCTCTAAATCATGTTTGAAGCACTCTGGATAAAAAATTTTTTTGTTATGTTTATTCGAGATGTTATGAAAACACTGTAGACTGTTTTCAGCAAGTTACAACATTGAAATGCAGAAATAAGCACTTTTCCATAAACAAGCTCTAAATCATGTTTGATGCACTCTGGATGTCCAATTTTTGCTGTGCTGTGTCTAGTTGAGATGAAATGAACACCGTGGACAGTTTTCAGCAAGTTGCAACATTGAAATGCAGAAATAAGCACTTTTCCATAAACAAGCTCTAAATCATGTTTGAAGCACTCTGGATAAAAAATGTTTTTGTTATGTTTATTCGAGATGTTATGAAAACACTGTAGACTGTTTTCAGCAAGTTACAACATTGAAATGCAGAAATAAGCACTTTTCCATAAACAAGCTCTAAATCATGTTTGATGCACTCTGGATGTCCAATTTTTGCTGTGCTGTGTCTAGTTGAGATGAAATGAACACCGTGGACAGTTTTCAGCAAGTTGCAACATTGAAATGCAGAAATAAGCACTTTTCCATAAACAAGCTCTAAATCATGTTTGATGCACTCTGGATAAAAAATGTTTTTGTTGTGTTTATTCGAGATGTTATGAAAACACTGTAGACTGTTTTCAGCAAGTTACAACATTGAAATGCAGAAATAAGCACTTTTCCATAAACAAGCTCTAAATCATGTTTGATGCACTCTGGATGTCCAATTTTTGCTGTGCTGTGTCTAGTTGAGATGAAATGAACACCGTGGACAGTTTTCAGCAAGTTGCAACATTGAAATGCAGAAATAAGCACTTTTCCATAAACAAGCTCTAAATCATGTTTGATGCACTCTGGATGTCCAATTTTTGCTGTGCTGTGTCTAGTTGAGATGAAATGAACACCGTGGACTGTTTTCAGCAAGTTGCAACATTGAAATGCAGAAATAAGCACTTTTCCATAAACAAGCTCTAAATCATGTTTGATGCACTCTGGATGTCCAATTTTTGCTGTGCTGTGTCTAGTTGAGATGAAATGAACACCGTGGACAGTTTTCAGCAAGTTGCAACATTGAAATGCAGAAATAAGCACTTTTCCATAAACAAGCTCTAAATCATGTTTGAAGCACTCTGGATAAAAAAATGTTTTTGTTATGTTTATTCGAGATGTTATGAAAACACTGTAGACTGTTTTCAGCAAGTTACAACATTGAAATGCAGAAATAAGCACTTTACCATAAACAAGCTCTAAATCATGTTTGATGCACTCTGGATGTCCAATTTTTGTTGTGCTGTCTATAGTTGAGATGAAATGAACACCGTGGATAGTTTTCGGCAACTTGCAACATTGAAATGCAGAAATAAGCACTTTTCCATAAACAAGCTCTAAATCATGTTTGAAGCACTCTGGATGAAAAAATGTTTTTGTTGTGTTTATTCGAGATGTTATGAAAACACTGTAGACTGTTTTCAGCAAGTTACAACATTGAAATGCAGAAATAAGCACTTTTCCATAAACAAGCTCTAAATCATGTTTTGATGCACTCTGGATGTCCAATTTTTGCTGTGCTGTGTCTAGTTGAGATGAAATGAACACCGTGGACAGTTTTCAGCAAGTTGCAACATTGAAATGCAGAAATAAGCACTTTTCCATAAACAAGCTCTAAATCATGTTTGATGCACTCTGGATGTCCAATTTTTGCTGTGCTGTGTCTAGTTGAGATGAAATGAACACCGTGGACTGTTTTCAGCAAGTTGCAACATTGAAATGCAGAAATAAGCACTTTTCCATAAACAAGCTCTAAATCATGTTTGATGCACTCTGGATGTCCAATTTTTGCTGTGCTGTGTCTAGTTGAGATGAAATGAACACCGTGGACAGTTTTCAGCAAGTTGCAACATTGAAATACAGAAATAAGCACTTTTCCATAAACAAGCTCTAAATCATGTTTGATGCACTCTGGATAAAAAAATGTTTTTGTTATGTTTATTCGAGATGTTATGAAAACACTGTAGACTGTTTTCAGCAAGTTACAACATTGAAATGCAGAAATAAGCACTTTTCCATAAACAAGCTCTAAATCATGATGCACTCTGGATGTCCAATTTTTGCTGTGCTGTGTCTAGTTGAGATGAAATGAACACTGTGGATAGTTTTTAGCTAGTTGCAACATTGAAATGCAGAAATAAGCACTTTTCCATAAACAAGCTCTAAATCATGTTTGATGCACTCTGGATGTCCAATTTTTGCTGTGCTGTGTCTAGTTGAGATGAAATGAACACTGTGGATAGTTTTCAGCTAGTTGCAACATTGAAATGCAGAAATAAGCACTTTTCCATAAACAAGCTCTAAATCATGTTTGAAGCACTCTGGATAAAAAATGTTTTTGTTATGTTTATTCGAGATGTTATGAAAACACTGTAGACTGTTTTCAGCAAGTTACAACATTGAAATGCAGAAATAAGCACTTTTCCATAAACAAGCTCTAAATCATGTTTGATGCACTCTGGATGTCCAATTTTTGCTGTGCTGTGTCTAGTTGAGATAAAATGAACTCCGTGGACAGTTTTCAGCAAGTTGCAACATTGAAATGCAGAAATAAGCACTTTTCCATAAACAAGCTCTAAATCATGTTTGAAGCACTCTGGATAAAAAATGTTTTTGTTATGTTTATTCGAGATGTTATGAAAACACTGTAGACTGTTTTCAGCAAGTTACAACATTGAAATGCAGAAATAAGCACTTTTCCATAAACAAGCTCTAAATCATGTTTGATGCACTCTGGATGTCCAATTTTTGCTGTGCTGTGTCTAGTTGAGATTAAATGAACGCCGTGGACAGTTTTCAGCAAGTTGCAACATTGAAATGCAGAAATAAGCACTTTTCCATAAACAAGCTCTAAATCATGTTTGATGCACTCTGGATGTCCAATTTTTGCTGTGCTGTGTCTAGTTGAGATTAAATGAACACCGTGGATAGTTTTCAGCAAGTTGCAACATTGAAATGCAGAAATAAGCACTTTTCCATAAACAAGCTCTAAATCATGTTTGATGCACTCTGGATGTCCAATTTTTGCTGTGCTGTGTCTAGTTGAGATGAAATGAACGCCGTGGATAGTTTTCAGCTAGTTGCAACATTGAAATGCAGAAATAAGCACTTTTCCATAAACAAGCTCTAAATCATGTTTGAAGCACTCTGGATAAAAAAATGTTTTTGTTATGTTTATTCGAGATGTTATGAAAACACTGTAGACTGTTTTCAGCAAGTTACAACATTGAAATGCAGAAATAAGCACTTTTCCATAAACAAGCTCTAAATCATGTTTGATGCACTCTGGATGTCCAATTTTTGCTGTGCTGTGTCTAGTTGAGATAAATGAACACCGTGGACAGTTTTCAGCAAGTTGCAACATTGAAATGCAGAAATAAGCACTTTTCCATAAACAAGCTCTAAATCATGTTTGATGCACTCTGGATGTCCAATTTTTGCTGTGCTGTGTCTAGTTGAGATGAAATGAACACCGTGGACTGTTTTCAGCAAGTTGCAACATTGAAATGCAGAAATAAGCACTTTTCCATAAACAAGCTCTAAATCATGTTGCACTCTGGATGTCCAATTTTTGCTGTGCTGTGTCTAGTTGAGATGAAATGAACACCGTGGACAGTTTTCAGCAAGTTGCAACATTGAAATGCAGAAATAAGCACTTTTCCATAAACAAGCTCTAAATCATGTTTGATGCACTCTGGATAAAAAATGTTTTTGTTGTGTTTATTCGAGATGTTATGAAAACACTGTGGACTGTTTTCAGCAAGTTGCAACATTGAAATGCAGAAATAAGCACTTTTCCATAAACAAGCTCTAAATCATGTTTGATGCACTCTGGATAAAAAATGTTTTTGTTATGTTTATTCGAGATGTTATGAAAACACTGTAGACTGTTTTCAGCAAGTTACAACATTGAAATGCAGAAATAAGCACTTTTCCATAAACAAGCTCTAAATCATGTTTGATGCACTCTGGATGTCCAATTTTTGCTGTGCTGTGTCTAGTTGAGATTAAATGAACACCGTGGACAGTTTTCAGCAAGTTGCAACATTGAAATGCAGAAATAAGCACTTTTCCATAAACAAGCTCTAAATCATGTTTGATGCACTCTGGATGTCCAATTTTTGCTGTGCTGTGTCTAGTTGAGATGAAATGAACACCGTGGACAGTTTTCAGCAAGTTGCAACATTGAAATGCAGAAATAAGCACTTTTCCATAAACAAGCTCTAAATCATGTTTGAAGCACTCTGGATAAAAAATGTTTTTGTTATGTTTATTCGAGATGTTATGAAAACACTGTAGACTGTTTTCAGCAAGTTACAACATTGAAATGCAGAAATAAGCACTTTTCCATAAACAAGCTCTAAATCATGTTTGATGCACTCTGGATGTCCAATTTTTGCTGTGCTGTGTCTAGTTGAGATGAAATGAACACCGTGGACAGTTTTCAGCAAGTTGCAACATTGAAATGCAGAAATAAGCACTTTTCCATAAACAAGCTCTAAATCATGTTTGAAGCACTCTGGATAAAAAATGTTTTTGTTATGTTTATTCGAGATGTTATGAAAACACTGTAGACTGTTTTCAGCAAGTTACAACATTGAAATGCAGAAATAAGCACTTTTCCATAAACAAGCTCTAAATCATGTTTGATGCACTCTGGATGTCCAATTTTTGCTGTGCTGTGTCTAGTTGAGATAAAATGAACGCCGTGGACTGTTTTCAGCAAGTTGCAACATTGAAATGCAGAAATAAGCACTTTTCCATAAACAAGCTCTAAATCATGTTTGATGCACTCTGGATGTCCAATTTTTGCTGTGCTGTGTCTAGTTGAGATAAAATGAACGCCGTGGACTGTTTTCAGCAAGTTGCAACATTGAAATGCAGAAATAAGCACTTTTCCATAAACAAGCTCTAAATCATGATGCACTCTGGATGTCCAATTTTTGCTGTGCTGTGTCTAGTTGAGATGAAATGAACACCGTGGATAGTTTTCAGCTAGTTGCAACATTGAAATGCAGAAATAAGCACTTTTCCATAAACAAGCTCTAAATCATGTTTGAAGCACTCTGGATAAAAAATGTTTTGTTATGTTTATTCGAGATGTTATGAAAACACTGTAGACTGTTTTCAGCAAGTTACAACATTGAAATGCAGAAATAAGCACTTTTCCATAAACAAGCTCTAAATCATGTTTGAAGCACTCTGGATAAAAAAATTTTTGTTATGTTTATTCGAGATGTTATGAAAACACTGTGGACTGTTTTCAGCAAGTTGCAACATTGAAATGCAGAAATAAGCACTTTTCCATAAACAAGCTCTAAATCATGTTTGATGCACTCTGGATGTCCAATTTTTGCTGTGCTGTGTCTAGTTGAGATTAAATGAACACCGTGGACAGTTTTCAGCAAGTTGCAACATTGAAATGCAGAAATAAGCACTTTTCCATAAACAAGCTCTAAATCATGTTTGATGCACTCTGGATGTCCAATTTTTGCTGTGCTGTGTCTAGTTGAGATAAATGAACACCGTGGATAGTTTTCAGCAAGTTGCAACATTGAAATGCAGAAATAAGCACTTTTCCATAAACAAGCTCTAAATCATGTTTGATGCACTCTGGATGTCCAATTTTTGCTGTGCTGTGTCTAGTTGAGATGAAATGAACACCGTGGATAGTTTTCAGCAAGTTGCAACATTGAAATGCAGAAATAAGCACTTTTCCATAAACAAGCTCTAAATCATGTTTGAAGCACTCTGGATAAAAAAATGTTTTTGTTATGTTTATTCGAGATGTTATGAAAACACTGTAGACTGTTTTCAGCAAGTTACAACATTGAAATGCAGAAATAAGCACTTTTCCATAAACAAGCTCTAAATCATGTTTGATGCACTCTGGATGTCCAATTTTTGCTGTGCTGTGTCTAGTTGAGATGAAATGAACACCGTGGACAGTTTTCAGCAAGTTGCAACATTGAAATGCAGAAATAAGCACTTTTCCATAAACAAGCTCTAAATCATGTTTGAAGCACTCTGGATAAAAAATGTTTTTTTATGTTTATTCGAGATGTTATGAAAACACTGTAGACTGTTTTCAGCAAGTTACAACATTGAAATGCAGAAATAAGCACTTTTCCATAAACAAGCTCTAAATCATGTTTGATGCACTCTGGATGTCCAATTTTTGCTGTGCTGTGTCTAGTTGAGATAAAATGAACGCCGTGGACTGTTTTCAGCAAGTTGCAACATTGAAATGCAGAAATAAGCACTTTTCCATAAACAAGCTCTAAATCATGTTTGATGCACTCTGGATGTCCAATTTTTGCTGTGCTGTGTCTAGTTGAGATAAAATGAACGCCGTGGACTGTTTTCAGCAAGTTGCAACATTGAAATGCAGAAATAAGCACTTTTCCATAAACAAGCTCTAAATCATGATGCACTCTGGATGTCCAATTTTTGCTGTGCTGTGTCTAGTTGAGATGAAATGAACACCGTGGATAGTTTTCAGCTAGTTGCAACATTGAAATGCAGAAATAAGCACTTTTCCATAAACAAGCTCTAAATCATGTTTGATGCACTCTGGATAAAAAAATGTTTTTGTTATGTTTATTCGAGATGTTATGAAAACACTGTAGACTGTTTTCAGCAAGTTACAACATTGAAATGCAGAAATAAGCACTTTTCCATAAACAAGCTCTAAATCATGTTTGATGCACTCTGGATAAAAAATTTTTTTGTTATGTTTATTCGAGATGTTATGAAAACACTGTGGACTGTTTTCAGCAAGTTACAACATTGAAATGCAGAAATAAGCACTTTTCCATAAACAAGCTCTAAATCATGTTTGATGCACTCTGGATGTCCAATTTTTGCTGTGCTGTGTCTAGTTGAGATGAAATGAACACCGTGGACAGTTTTCAGCAAGTTGCAACATTGAAATGCAGAAATAAGCACTTTTCCATAAACAAGCTCTAAATCATGTTTGATGCACTCTGGATGTCCAATTTTTGCTGTGCTGTGTCTAGTTGAGATTAAATGAACACCGTGGATAGTTTTCAGCAAGTTGCAACATTGAAATGCAGAAATAAGCACTTTTCCATAAACAAGCTCTAAATCATGTTTGATGCACTCTGGATGTCCAATTTTTGCTGTGCTGTGTCTAGTTGAGATGAAATGAACACCGTGGATAGTTTTCAGCAAGTTGCAACATTGAAATGCAGAAATAAGCACTTTTCCATAAACAAGCTCTAAATCATGTTTGAAGCACTCTGGATAAAAAATGTTTTTGTTATGTTTATTCGAGATGTTATGAAAACACTGTAGACTGTTTTCAGCAAGTTACAACATTGAAATGCAGAAATAAGCACTTTTCCATAAACAAGCTCTAAATCATGTTTGATGCACTCTGGATGTCCAATTTTTGCTGTGCTGTGTCTAGTTGAGATGAAATGAACACCGTGGACAGTTTTCAGCAAGTTGCAACATTGAAATGCAGAAATAAGCACTTTTCCATAAACAAGCTCTAAATCATGTTTGATGCACTCTGGATAAAAAATGTTTTTGTTATGTTTATTCGAGATGTTATGAAAACACTGTAGACTGTTTTCAGCAAGTTACAACATTGAAATGCAGAAATAAGCACTTTTCCATAAACAAGCTCTAAATCATGTTTGAAGCACTCTGGATAAAAAATTTTTTGTTATGTTTATCGAGATGTTATGAAACACTGTAGACTGTTTTCAGCAAGTTGCAACATTGAAATGCAGAAATAAGCACTTTTCCATAAACAAGCTCTAAATCATGTTTGATGCACTCTGGATGTCCAATTTTTGCTGTGCTGTGTCTAGTTGAGATGAAATGAACACCGTGGACAGTTTTCAGCAAGTTGCAACATTGAAATGCAGAAATAAGCACTTTTCCATAAACAAGCTCTAAATCATGTTTGATGCACTCTGGATGTCCAATTTTTGCTGTGCTGTGTCTAGTTGAGATAAAATGAACGCCGTGGACAGTTTTCAGCAAGTTGCAACATTGAAATGCAGAAATAAGCACTTTTCCATAAACAAGCTCTAAATCATGTTTGATGCACTCTGGATGTCCAATTTTTGCTGTGCTGTGTCTAGTTGAGATGAAATGAACGCCGTGGATAGTTTTCAGCTAGTTGCAACATTGAAATGCAGAAATAAGCACTTTTCCATAAACAAGCTCTAAATCATGTTTGATGCACTCTGGATAAAAAAATGTTTTGTTATGTTTATTCGAGATGTTATGAAAACACTGTAGACTGTTTTCAGCAAGTTACAACATTGAAATGCAGAAATAAGCACTTTTCCATAAACAAGCTCTAAATCATGTTTGATGCACTCTGGATGTCCAATTTTTGCTGTGCTGTGTCTAGTTGAGATGAAATGAACGCCGTGGACAGTTTTCAGCAAGTTGCAACATTGAAATGCAGAAATAAGCACTTTTCCATAAACAAGCTCTAAATCATGTTTGAAGCACTCTGGATAAAAAATGTTTTTGTTATGTTTATTCGAGATGTTATGAAAACACTGTAGACTGTTTTCAGCAAGTTACAACATTGAAATGCAGAAATAAGCACTTTTCCATAAACAAGCTCTAAATCATGTTTGATGCACTCTGGATGTCCAATTTTTGCTGTGCTGTGTCTAGTTGAGATGAAATGAACACCGTGGACAGTTTTCAGCAAGTTGCAACATTGAAATGCAGAAATAAGCACTTTTCCATAAACAAGCTCTAAATCATGTTTGATGCACTCTGGATGTCCAATTTTTGCTGTGCTGTGTCTAGTTGAGATAAAATGAACTCCGTGGACAGTTTTCAGCAAGTTGCAACATTGAAATGCAGAAATAAGCACTTTTCCATAAACAAGCTCTAAATCATGTTGCACTCTGGATGTCCAATTTTTGCTGTGCTGTGTCTAGTTGAGATGAAATGAACACCGTGGATAGTTTTCAGCAAGTTGCAACATTGAAATGCAGAAATAAGCACTTTTCCATAAACAAGCTCTAAATCATGTTTGATGCACTCTGGATAAAAAATGTTTTTGTTATGTTTATTCGAGATGTTATGAAAACACTGTAGACTGTTTTCAGCAAGTTGCAACATTGAAATGCAGAAATAAGCACTTTTCCATAAACAAGCTCTAAATCATGTTTGAAGCACTCTGGATAAAAAATGTTTTGTTATGTTTATTCGAGATGTTATGAAAACACTGTAGACTGTTTTCAGCAAGTTGCAACATTGAAATGCAGAAATAAGCACTTTTCCATAAACAAGCTCTAAATCATGTTTGATGCACTCTGGATGTCCAATTTTTGCTGTGCTGTGTCTAGTTGAGATAAATGAACACCGTGGACAGTTTTCAGCAAGTTGCAACATTGAAATGCAGAAATAAGCACTTTTCCATAAACAAGCTCTAAATCATGTTTGATGCACTCTGGATGTCCAATTTTTGCTGTGCTGTGTCTAGTTGAGATTAAATGAACACCGTGGATAGTTTTCAGCAAGTTGCAACATTGAAATGCAGAAATAAGCACTTTTCCATAAACAAGCTCTAAATCATGTTTGATGCACACTGGATGTCCAATTTTTGCTGTGCTGTGTCTAGTTGAGATGAAATGAACACCGTGGACAGTTTTCAGCAAGTTGCAACATTGAAATGCAGAAATAAGCACTTTTCCATAAACAAGCTCTAAATCATGTTTGAAGCACTCTGGATAAAAAATGTTTTGTTATGTTTATTCGAGATGTTATGAAAACACTGTAGACTGTTTTCAGCAAGTTACAACATTGAAATGCAGAAATAAGCACTTTTCCATAAACAAGCTCTAAATCATGTTTGATGCACTCTGGATGTCCAATTTTTGCTGTGCTGTGTCTAGTTGAGATGAAATGAACACCGTGGACAGTTTTCAGCAAGTTGCAACATTGAAATGCAGAAATAAGCACTTTTCCATAAACAAGCTCTAAATCATGTTTGAAGCACTCTGGATAAAAAAATGTTTTGTTGTTTATTCGAGATGTGAAAACACTGTAGACTGTTTTCAGCAAGTTACAACATTGAAATGCAGAAATAAGCACTTTTCCATAAACAAGCTCTAAATCATGTTTGATGCACTCTGGATGTCCAATTTTGCTGTGCTGTGTCTAGTTGAGATGAAATGAACACCGTGGACAGTTTTCAGCAAGTTGCAACATTGAAATACAGAAATAAGCACTTTTCCATAAACAAGCTCTAAATCATGTTTGATGCACTCTGGATGTCCAATTTTTTGCTGTGCTGTGTCTAGTTGAGATAAAATGAACACCGTGGACAGTTTTCAGCAAGTGCAACATTGAAATGCAGAAATAAGCACTTTTCCATAAACAAGCTCTAAATCATGTTTGATGCACTCTGGATGTCCAATTTTTGCTGTGCTGTGTCTAGTTGAGATAAATGAACACCGTGGACTGTTTTCAGCAAGTTGCAACATTGAAATGCAGAAATAAGCACTTTTCCATAAACAAGCTCTAAATCATGATGCACTCTGGATGTCCAATTTTTGCTGTGCTGTGTCTAGTTGAGATAAATGAACACCGTGGACAGTTTTCAGCAAGTTGCAACATTGAAATGCAGAAATAAGCACTTTTCCATAAACAAGCTCTAAATCATGTTTGATGCACTCTGGATGTCCAATTTTTGCTGTGCTGTGTCTAGTTGGATGATTAAATGAACACCGTGGACTGTTTTCAGCAAGTTGCAACATTGAAATGCAGAAATAAGCACTTTTCCATAAACAAGCTCTAAATCATGTTTGCCACTCTGGATGTCCAATTTTTGCTGTGCTGTGTCTAGTTGAGATGAAATGAACACCGTGGATAGTTTTCAGCAAGTTGCAACATTGAAATGCAGAAATAAGCACTTTTCCATAAACAAGCTCTAAATCATGTTTGATGCACTCTGGATAAAAATGTTTTTGTTATGTTTATTGAGATGTTATGAAAACCTGTAGACTGTTTTCAGCAAGTTACAACATTGAAATGCAGAAATAAGCACTTTTCCATAAACAAGCTCTAAATCATGTTTGAAGCACTCTGGATAAAAATTTTTTTGTTATGTTTATTCGAGATGTTATGAACACTGTAGACTGTTTTCAGCAAGTTACAACATTGAAATGCAGAAATAAGCACTTTTCCATAAACAAGCTCTAAATCATGTTTGATGCACTCTGGATGTCCAATTTTTGCTGTGCTGTGTCTAGTTGAGATTAAATGAACACCGTGGACAGTTTTCAGCAAGTTGCAACATTGAAATGCAGAAATAAGCACTTTTCCATAAACAAGCTCTAAATCATGTTTGATGCACTCTGGATGTCCAATTTTTGCTGTGCTGTGTCTAGTTGAGATTAAATGAACACCGTGATGTTTTCAGCAAGTTGCAACATTGAAATGCAGAAATAAGCACTTTTCCATAAACAAGCTCTAAATCATGTTTGATGCACTCTGGATGTCCAATTTTTGCTGTGCTGTGTCTAGTTGAGATGAAATGAACACCGTGGATAGTTTTCAGCAAGTTGCAACATTGAAATGCAGAAATAAGCACTTTTCCATAAACAAGCTCTAAATCATGTTTGAAGCACTCTGGATAAAAAAATGTTTTTGTTATGTTTATTCGAGATGTTATGAAAACACTGTAGACTGTTTTCAGCAAGTTACAACATTGAAATGCAGAAATAAGCACTTTTCCATAAACAAGCTCTAAATCATGTTTGATGCACTCTGGATGTCCAATTTTTGCTGTGCTGTGTCTAGTTGAGATGAAATGAACACCGTGGACAGTTTTCAGCAAGTTGCAACATTGAAATGCAGAAATAAGCACTTTTCCATAAACAAGCTCTAAATCATGTTTGATGCACTCTGGATAAAAAATGTTTTTGTTATGTTTATTCGAGATGTTATGAAACACCGTGTAGACTGTTTTCAGCAAGTTACAACATTGAAATGCAGAAATAAGCACTTTTCCATAAACAAGCTCTAAATCATGTTTGATGCACTCTGGATGTCCAATTTTTGCTGTGCTGTGTCTAGTTGAGATTAAATGAACACCGTGGATAGTTTTCAGCAAGTTGCAACATTGAAATGCAGAAATAAGCACTTTTCCATAAACAAGCTCTAAATCATGTTTGATGCACTCTGGATGTCCATTTTTGCTGTGCTGTGTCTAGTTGAGATAAATGAACACCGTGACTGTTTTCAGCAAGTTGCAACATTGAAATGCAGAAATAAGCACTTTTCCATAAACAAGCTCTAAATCATGATGCACTCTGGATGTCCAATTTTTGCTGTGCTGTGTCTAGTTGAGATTAAATGAACACCGTGGATAGTTTTCAGCAAGTTGCAACATTGAAATGCAGAAATAAGCACTTTTCCATAAACAAGCTCTAAATCATGTTTGATGCACTCTGGATGTCAATTTTTGCTGTGCTGTGTCTATTGAGATGAAATGAAACCGTGACTGTTTTCAGCAAGTTGCAACATTGAAATGCAGAAATAAGCACTTTTCCATAAACAAGCTCTAAATCATGATGCACTCTGGATGTCCAATTTTGCTGTGCTGTGTCTAGTTGAGATAAATGAACACCGTGGATAGTTTTCAGCAAGTTGCAACATTGAAATGCAGAAATAAGCACTTTTCCATAAACAAGCTCTAAATCATGTTTGATGCACTCTGGATAAAAAATTTTTTGTTATGTTTATTCGAGATTATGAAAACACTGTGGACTGTTTTCAGCAAGTTGCACAACATTGAAATGCAGAAATAAGCACTTTTCCATAAACAAGCTCTAAATCATGTTTGAAGCACTCTGGATAAAAAATTTTTTTGTTATGTTTATTCGAGATGTTATGAAACACTGTAGACTGTTTTCAGCAAGTTACAACATTGAAATGCAGAAATAAGCACTTTTCCATAAACAAGCTCTAAATCATGTTTGATGCACTCTGGATGTCCAATTTTTGCTGTGCTGTGTCTAGTTGAGATAAATGAACGCCGTGGACAGTTTTCAGCAAGTTGCAACATTGAAATGCAGAAATAAGCACTTTTCCATAAACAAGCTCTAAATCATGTTTGATGCACTCTGGATGTCCAATTTTTGCTGTGCTGTGTCTAGTTGAGATAAATGAACACCGTGGACAGTTTTCAGCAAGTTGCAACATTGAAATGCAGAAATAAGCACTTTTCCATAAACAAGCTCTAAATCATGTTTGATGCACTCTGGATGTCCAATTTTTGCTGTGCTGTTCTAGTTGAGATAAATGAACACCGTGGACTGTTTTCAGCAAGTTGCAACATTGAAATGCAGAAATAAGCACTTTTCCATAAACAAGCTCTAAATCATGTTGCACTCTGGATGTCCAATTTTTTGCTGTGCTGTGTCTAGTTGAGATGAAATGACACCGTGGACAGTTTTCAGCAAGTTGCAACATTGAAATGCAGAAATAAGCACTTTTCCATAAACAAGCTCTAAATCATGTTTGATGCACTCTGGATGTCCAATTTTTGCTGTGCTGTGTCTAGTTGAGATAAAATGAACGCCGTGGACTGTTTTCAGCAAGTTGCAACATTGAAATGCAGAAATAAGCACTTTTCCATAAACAAGCTCTAAATCATGATGCACTCTGGATGTCCAATTTGCTGTGCTGTGTCTAGTTGAGATGAAATGAACAACGTGGGATAGTTTTCAGCAAGTTGCAACATTGAAATGCAGAAATAAGCACTTTTCCATAAACAAGCTCTAAATCATGTTTGATGCACTCTGGATAAAAAAATTTTTGTTATGTTTATTCGAGATGTTATGAAAACAACTGTAGACTGTTTTCAGCAAGTTACAACATTGAAATGCAGAAATAA
>NW_022264771.1:0-23361 GCF_002021735.2 Oncorhynchus kisutch
GGGGGATAATGATATTATTCTATGTGTAGGTGGGGAGGGAGGGGGGATAATGATATTATTCTATGTGTAGGTGGGGGAGGGGGGATAATGATATTATTCTATGTGTAGGTGGGGAGGGGGGGGATAATGATATTATTCTATGTGTAGGTGGGGAGGGGGGGATAATGATATTATTCTATGTGTAGGTGGGGAGGGGGATAATGATATTATTCTATGTGTAGGTGGGGAGGGGGGATAATGATATTATTCTATGTGTAGGTGGGGAGGGGGATATGATATTATTCATGTGTAGGTGGGGAGGGGGGGATAATGATATTATTCTATGTGTAGGTGGGAGGGGAGGGGGGGATAATGATATTATTCTATGTGTAGGTGGGGAGGGGGGGTGGATAATGATTTATTCTATGTGTAGGTGGGGAGGGGGGATAATGATATTATTCTATGTGTAGGTGGGGAGGGGGGATAATGATATTATTCTATGTGTAGGTGGGGAGGGGGGATAATGATATTATTCTATGTGTAGGTGGGGAGGGGGATAATGATATTATTCTATGTGTAGGTGGGGAGGGGGGATAATGATATTATTCTATGTGTAGGTGGGGAGGGGGGATAATGATATTATTCTATGTGTAGGTGGAGAGGGGGGATAATGATATTATTCTATGTGTAGGTGGGGAGGGGGATAATGATATTATTCTATGTGTAGGTGGGGAGGGGGGATAATGATATTATTCTATGTGTAGGTGGGGAGGGGGGATAATGATATTATTCTATGTGTAGGTGGGGAGGGGGGATAATGATATTATTCTATGTGTAGGTGGGGAGGGGGGATAATGATATTATTCTATGTGTAGGTGGGGAGGGGGGATAATGATATTATTCTATGTGTAGGTGGGGAGGGGGGGATAATGATATTATTCTATGTGTAGGTGGGGAGGGGGGATAATGATATTATTCTATGTGTAGGTGGGGAGGGGGGATAATGATATTATTCTATGTGTAGGTGTGGGAGGGGGGATAATGATATTATTCTATGTGTAGGTGGGGAGGGGGGATAATGATATTATTCTATGTGTAGGTGGGGAGGGGGGATAATGATATTATTCTATGTGTAGGTGGGGAGGGGGGATAATGATATTATTCTATGTGTAGGTGGGGAGGGGGGATAATGATATTATTCTATGTGTAGGTGGGGGGGGGGATAATGATATTATTCTATGTGTAGGTGGGAGGGGGGATAATGATATTATTCTATGTGTAGGTGGGGAGGGGGGATAATGATATTATTCTATGTGTAGGTGGGGAGGGGGATAATGATATTATTCTATGTGTAGGTGGGGAGGGGGGATAATGATATTATTCTATGTGTAGGTGGGGAGGGGGGATAATGATATTATTCTATGTGTAGGTGGGGAGGGGGGGATAATGATATTATTCTATGTGTAGGTGGGGAGGGGGGATAATGATATTATTCTATGTGTAGGTGGGGAGGGGGGATAATGATATTATTCTATGTGTAGGTGGGGAGGGGGGATAATGATATTATTCTATGTGTAGGTGGGGAGGGGGATAATGATATTATTCTATGTGTAGGTGGGGAGGGGGGATAATGATATTATTCTATGTGTAGGTGGGGAGGGGGGATAATGATATTATTCTATGTGTAGGTGGGGAGGGGGGATAATGATATTATTCTATGTGTAGGTGGGGAGGGGGGGGATAATGATATTATTCTATGTGTAGGTGGGGAGGGGGGATAATGATATTATTCTATGTGTAGGTGGGGAGGGGGGATAATGATATTATTCTATGTGTAGGTGGGGAGGGGGGATAATGATATTATTCTATGTGTAGGTGGGGAGGGGGGTAATGATATTATTCTATGTGTAGGTGGGGAGGGGGGATAATGATATTATTCTATGTGTAGGTGGGGAGGGGGGATAATGATATTATTCTATGTGTAGGTGGGGAGGGGGGATAATGATATTATTCTATGTGTAGGTGGGGAGGGGGGATAATGATATTATTCTATGTGTAGGTGGGGAGGGGGGATAATGATATTATTCTATGTGTAGGTGGGGAGGGGGGATAATGATATTATTCTATGTGTAGGTGGGGAGGGGGGATAATGATATTATTCTATGTGTAGGTGGGGAGGGGGGATAATGATATTATTCTATGTGTAGGTGGGGAGGGGGGATAATGATATTATTCTATGTGTAGGTGGGGAGGGGGGATAATGATATTATTCTATGTGTGGGTGGGGGGGGGAGGGGGGATAATGATATTATTCTATGTGTAGGTGGGGGGGATAATGATATTATTCTATGTGTAGGTGGGGAGGGGGGATAATGATATTATTCTATGTGTAGGTGGGGAGGGGGGATAATGATATTATTCTATGTGTAGGTGGGGAGGGGGGATAATGATATTATTCTATGTGTAGGTGGGGAGGGGGGATAATGATATTATTCTATGTGTAGGTGGGGAGGGGGGATAATGATATTATTCTATGTGTAGGTGGGGAGGGGGATAATGATATTATTCTATGTGTAGGTGGAGAGGGGGGATAATGATATTATTCTATGTGTAGGTGGGGAGGGGGGGGATAATTATATTATTCTATGTGTAGGTGGGGAGGGGGGATAATGATATTATTCTATGTGTAGGTGGGGAGGGGGGTGGATATTGATATTATTCTATGTGTAGGGGAGGAGGGGGGATAATGATATTATTCTATGTGTAGGTGGGGAGGGGGGAATTGATTTTATTCTATGTGTAGGTGGGGAGGGGGGATAATGATATTATTCTATGTGTAGGTGGGGAGGGGGGATAATGATATTATTCTATGTGTAGGTGGGGAGGGGGGATAATGATATTATTCTATGTGTAGGTGGGGAGGGGGGATAATGATATTATTCTATGTGTAGGTGGGGAGGGGGGATAATGATATTATTCTATGTGTAGGTGGGGAGGGGGGATAATGATATTATTCTATGTGTAGGTGGGGAGGGGGGATAATGATATTATTTTATGTGTAGGTGGGGAGGGGGGAGGGGATAATGATATTATTCTATGTGTAGGTGGGGAGGGGGAGGGGGCTGATAATGATATTATTCTATGTGTAGGTGGGGAGGGGGGATAATGATATTATTCTATGTGTAGGTGGGGAGGGGGAGGGGGCTGATAATGATATTATTCTATGTGTAGGTGGGGGGGATAATGATATTATTCTATGTGTAGGTGGGGAGGGGGGATAATGATATTATTCTATGTGTAGGTGGGGAGGGGGGATAATGATATTATTCTATGTGTAGGTGGGGAGGGGGGTGGATAATGATATTATTCTATGTGTAGGTGGGGAGGGGGGGATAATGATATTATTCTATGTGTAGGTGGGGAGGGGGGATAATGATATTATTCTATGTGTAGGTGGGGAGGAGGGGGGATAATGATATTATTCTATGTGTAGGTGGGGAGGGGGGATAATGATATTATTCTATGTGTAGGTGGGGAGGGGGGATAATGATATTATTCTATGTGTAGGTGGGGAGGGGGATAATGATATTATTCTATGTGTAGGTGGGGAGGGGGATAATGATATTATTCTATGTGTAGGTGGGGTGGGGAGGGGGGATAATGATATTATTCTATGTGTAGGTGGGGTGGGGAGGGGGGATAATTATATTATTCTATGTGTAGGTGGGGAGGGGGGATAATTATATTATTCTATGTGTAGGTGGGGAGGGGGGATAATGATATTATTCTATGTGTAGGTGGGGAGGGGGGATAATGATATTATTCTATGTGTAGGTGGGGAGGGGGGATAATGATATTATTCTATGTGTAGGTGGGGAGGGGGGGATAATGATATTATTCTATGTGTAGGTGGGGAGGGGAGATAATGATATTATTCTATGTGTAGGTGGGGAGGGGGGATAATGATATTATTCTATGTGTAGGTGGGGAGGGGGGATAATGATATTATTCTATGTGTAGGTGGGGAGGGGGGATAATGATATTATTCTATGTGTAGGTGGGGAGGGGGGATAATGATATTATTCTATGTGTAGGTGGGGAGGGGGGATAATGATATTATTCTATGTGTAGGTGGGGAGGGGGGATAATGATATTATTCTATGTGTAGGTGGGGAGGGGGGGATAATGATATTATTCTATGTGTAGGTGGGGAGGGGAGGGGGGATAATGATATTATTCTATGTGTAGGTGGGGAGGGGGGATAATGATATTATTCTATGTGTAGGTGGGGAGGGGGGATAATGATATTATTCTATGTGTAGGTGGGGAGGGGGGATAATGATATTATTCTATGTGTAGGTGGGGAGGGGGGATAATGATATTATTCTATGTGTAGGTGGGGAGGGGGGATAATGATATTATTCTATGTGTAGGTGGGGAGGGGGGATAATGATATTATTCTATGTGTAGGTGGGGAGGGGGGATAATGATATTATTCTATGTGTAGGTGGAGAGGGGGGATAATGATATTATTCTATGTGTAGGTGGGGAGGGGGGAGGGGGGATAATGATATTATTCTATGTGTAGGTGGGGAGGGGGGATAATGATATTATTCTATGTGTAGGTGGGGAGGGGGGAGGGGTGATAATGATATTATTCTATGTGTAGGTGGGGGGGATAATGATATTATTCTATGTGTAGGTGGGGAGGGGGGATAATGATATTATTCTATGTGTAGGTGGGGAGGGGGGATAATGATATTATTCTATGTGTAGGTGGGGAGGGGGGATAATGATATTATTCTATGTGTAGGTGGGGGGGATAATGATATTATTCTATGTGTAGGTGGGGAGGGGGGATAATGATATTATTCTATGTGTAGGTGGGGAGGGGGGATAATGATATTATTCTATGTGTAGGTGGGGAGGGGGGATAATGATATTATTCTATGTGTAGGTGGGGAGGAGGGGGGATAATGATATTATTCTATGTGTAGGTGGGGAGGGGGGATAATGATATTATTCTATGTGTAGGTGGGGAGGGGGGATAATGATATTATTCTATGTGTAGGTGGGGAGGGGGGATAATGATATTATTCTATGTGTAGGTGGGGAGGGGGGATAATGATATTATTCTATGTGTAGGTGGGGAGGGGGGATAATGATATTATTCTATGTGTAGGTGGGGAGGGGGGATAATGATATTATTCTATGTGTAGGTGGGGAGGGGGGGATAATGATATTATTCTATGTGTAGGTGGGGAGGGGAGGGGGGATAATGATATTATTCTATGTGTAGGTGGGGAGGGGGGATAATGATATTATTCTATGTGTAGGTGGGGAGGGGGGATAATGATATTATTCTATGTGTAGGTGGGGAGGGGGGATAATGATATTATTCTATGTGTAGGTGGGGAGGGGGGATAATGATATTATTCTATGTGTAGGTGGGGAGGGGGGATAATGATATTATTCTATGTGTAGGTGGGGAGGGGGGATAATGATATTATTCTATGTGTAGGTGGGGAGGGGGGATAATGATATTATTCTATGTGTAGGTGGGGAGGGGGGATAATGATATTATTCTATGTGTAGGTGGGGAGGGGGGTGGATAATGATATTATTCTATGTGTAGGTGGGGAGGGGGGATAATGATATTATTCTATGTGTAGGTGGGGAGGGGGGGGATATTGATATTATTCTATGTGTAGGGGGGAGGGGGGATAATGATATTATTCTATGTGTAGGTGGGGAGGGGGGTGATTTTTATTCTATGTGTAGGTGGGGAGGGGGGATAATGATATTATTCTATGTGTAGGTGGGGAGGGGGGATAATGATATTATTCTATGTGTAGGTGGGGAGGGGGGATAATGATATTATTCTATGTGTAGGTGGGGAGGGGGGATAATGATATTATTCTATGTGTAGGTGGGGAGGGGGGATAATGATATTATTCTATGTGTAGGTGGGGAGGGGGGATAATGATATTATTCTATGTGTAGGTGGGGAGGGGAGGGGGGATAATGATATTATTCTATGTGTAGGTGGGGAGGGGGATAATGATATTATTCTATGTGTAGGTGGGGAGGGGGGATAATGATATTATTCTATGTGTAGGTGGGGAGGGGGGATAATGATATTATTCTATGTGTAGGTGGGGGGGATAATGATATTATTCTATGTGTAGGTGGGGAGGGGGATAATGATATTATTCTATGTGTAGGTGGGGAGGGGGGATAATGATATTATTCTATGTGTAGGTGGGGAGGGGGGGATAATGATATTATTCTATGTGTAGGTGGGGAGGGGGGATAATGATATTATTCTATGTGTAGGTGGGGGGGGGGATAATGATATTATTCTATGTGTAGGTGGGGAGGGGGGATAATGATATTATTCTATGTGTAGGTGGGGAGGGGGGATAATGATATTATTCTATGTGTAGGTGGGGAGGGGGGATAATGATATTATTCTATGTGTAGGTGGGGAGGGGGTGATAATGATTATTCTATGTGTAGGTGGGGAGGGGGGATAATGATATTATTCTATGTGTAGGTGGGGAGGGGGGATAATTATATTATTCTATGTGTAGGTGGGGAGGGGGGATAATGATATTATTCTATGTGTAGGTGGGGAGGGGGGATAATGATATTATTCTATGTGTAGGTGGGGAGGGGGGATAATGATATTATTCTATGTGTAGGTGGGGAGGGGGGATAATGATATTATTCTATGTGTAGGTGGGGAGGGGGGATAATGATATTATTCTATGTGTAGGTGGGGAGGGGGGGATAATGATATTATTCTATGTGTAGGTGGGGAGGGGGGATAATGATATTATTCTATGTGTAGGTGGGGAGGGGGATAATGATATTATTCTATGTGTAGGTGGGGAGGGGGGATAATGATATTATTCTATGTGTAGGTGGGGAGGGGGGATAATGATATTATTCTATGTGTAGGTGGGGAGGGGGGATAATGATATTATTCTATGTGTAGGTGGGGAGGGGGGATAATGATATTATTCTATGTGTAGGTGGGGAGGGGGGATAATGATATTATTCTATGTGTAGGTGGGGAGGGGGGATAATGATATTATTCTATGTGTAGGTGGAGGGGAGGGGGGATAATGATATTATTCTATGTGTAGGTGGGGAGGGGGTGATAATGATATTATTCTATGTGTAGGTGGGGAGGGGGGATAATGATATTATTCTATGTGTAGGTGGGGAGGGGGGATAATGATATTATTCTATGTGTAGGTGGGGAGGGGGGATAATGATATTATTCTATGTGTAGGTGGGGAGGGGGGATAATGATATTATTCTATGTGTAGGTGGGGAGGGGGGATAATGATATTATTCTATGTGTAGGTGGAGAGGGGGGATAATGATATTATTCTATGTGTAGGTGGAGAGGGGGGATAATGATATTATTCTATGTGTAGGTGGGGAGGGGGAGGGGGCTGATAATGATATTATTCTATGTGTAGGTGGGGAGGGGGGATAATGATATTATTCTATGTGTAGGTGGGGAGGGGGGAGGGGCTGATAATGATATTATTCTATGTGTAGGTGGGGGGGATAATGATATTATTCTATGTGTAGGTGGGGAGGGGGGATAATGATATTATTCTATGTGTAGGTGGGGAGGGGGGATAATGATATTATTCTATGTGTAGGTGGGGAGGGGGGAGGGGCTGATAATGATATTATTCTATGTGTAGGTGGGGGGGATAATGATATTATTCTATGTGTAGGTGGGGAGGGGGGGATAATGATATTATTCTATGTGTAGGTGGGGAGGAGGGGGGATAATGATATTATTCTATGTGTAGGTGGGGAGGGGGGATAATGATATTATTCTATGTGTAGGTGGGGAGGGGGGATAATGATATTATTCTATGTGTAGGTGGGGAGGGGGGATAATGATATTATTCTATGTGTAGGTGGGGAGGGGGGATAATGATATTATTCTATGTGTAGGTGGGGAGGGGGGATAATGATATTATTCTATGTGTAGGTGGGGGGGGGGATAATGATATTATTCTATGTGTAGGTGGGGAGGGGAGATAATGATATTATTCTATGTGTAGGTGGGGAGGGGGATAATGATATTATTCTATGTGTAGGTGGGGAGGGGGGATAATTATATTATTCTATGTGTAGGTGGGGAGGGGGGATAATGATATTATTCTATGTGTAGGTGGGGAGGGGGGATAATGATATTATTCTATGTGTAGGTGGGGAGGGGGGATAATGATATTATTCTATGTGTAGGTGGGGAGGGGGGATAATTATATTATTCTATGTGTAGGTGGGGAGGGGGGATAATTATATTATTCTATGTGTAGGTGGGGAGGGGAGGGGGGATAATGATATTATTCTATGTGTAGGTGGGGAGGGGGTGATAATGATATTATTCTATGTGTAGGTGGGGAGGGGGGATAATGATATTATTCTATGTGTAGGTGGGGAGGGGGGATAATGATATTATTCTATGTGTAGGTGGGGAGGGGGGATAATGATATTATTCTATGTGTAGGTGGGGAGGGGGGATAATGATATTATTCTATGTGTAGGTGGGGAGGGGGATAATGATATTATTCTATGTGTAGGTGGAGAGGGGGGATAATGATATTATTCTATGTGTAGGTGGAGAGGGGGGATAATGATATTATTCTATGTGTAGGTGGGGAGGGGGATAATGATATTATTCTATGTGTAGGTGGGGAGGGGGGTGGATAATGATATTATTCTATGTGTAGGTGGGGAGGGGGGTGGATAATGATATTATTCTATGTGTAGGTGGGGAGGGGGGATAATGATATTATTCTATGTGTAGGTGGGGAGGGGGGATAATGATATTATTCTATGTGTAGGTGGGGGGGGGATAATGATATTATTCTATGTGTAGGTGGGGAGGGGGGATAATGATATTATTCTATGTGTAGGTGGGGAGGGGGGATAATGATATTATTCTATGTGTAGGTGGGGAGGGGGGATAATGATATTATTCTATGTGTAGGTGGGGAGGGGGGATAATGATATTATTCTATGTGTAGGTGGGGAGGGGGGATAATGATATTATTCTATGTGTAGGTGGGGAGGGGAGATAATTATATTATTCTATGTGTAGGTGGGGAGGGGGGATAATGATATTATTCTATGTGTAGGTGGGGAGGGGAGATAATGATATTATTCTATGTGTAGGTGGGGAGGGGGATAATGATATATTCTATGTGTAGGTGGGGAGGGGGGAAATGATATTATTCTATGTGTAGGTGGGGAGGGGGGGGGATAATGATATTATTCTATGTGTAGGTGGGGAGGGGGGATAATGATATTATTCTATGTGTAGGTGGGGAGGGGGGATAATGATATTATTCTATGTGTAGGTGGGGAGGGGGGATAATGATATTATTCTAGTGTAGGTGGGGAGGGGGGATAATGATATTATTTCTATGTGTAGGTGGGGAGGGGGATAATGATATTATTCTCATGTGTAGGTGGAGAGGGGGTGATAATGATATTATTCTATGTGTAGGTGGGGAGGGGGGATAATGATATTATTCTATGTGTAGGTGGGGAGGGGTGATAATGATATTATTCTATGTGTAGGTGGGGAGGGGGGATAATGATATTATTCTATGTGTAGGTGGGGAGGGGGAATAATGATATTATTCTATGTGTAGGTGGGGAGGGGGGATCATGATATTATTCTATGTGTAGGTGGGGAGGGGGGATAATGATATTATTCTAGTGTAGGTGGGGAGGGGGGGGATAATTATATTATTCTATGTGTAGGTGGGGAGGGGAGGGGGGATAATGATATTATTCTATGTGTAGGTGGGGAGGGGGTGTGATAATGATATTTATTCTATGTGTAGGTGGGGAGGGGGGATAATGATATTATTCTATGTGTAGGTGGGGAGGGGGGATAATGATATTATTCTATGTGTAGGTGGGGAGGGGGGATAATGATATTATTCTATGTGTAGGTGGGGAGGAGGGATAATGATATTATTCTATGTGTAGGTGGGGAGGGGGGATAATGATATTATTCTATGTGTAGGTGGAGAGGGGGGATAATGATATTATTCTATGTGTAGGTGGAGAGGGGGGATAATGATATTATTCTATGTGTAGGTGGGGAGGGGGGGGATAATGATATTATTCTATGTGTAGGTGGGGAGGGGGGTGGATAATGATATTATTCTATGTGTAGGTGGGGAGGGGGGTGGATAATGATATTATTCTATGTGTAGGTGGGGAGGGGGATAATGATATTATTCTATGTGTAGGTGGGGAGGGGGGATAATGATATTATTCTATGTGTAGGTGGGGGGGGTATAATGATATTATTCTATGTGTAGGTGGGGAGGGGGGATAATGATATTATTCTATGTGTAGGTGGGGAGGGGGCTAATGATATTATTCTATGTGTAGGTGGGGAGGGGGGATAATGATATTATTCTATGTGTAGGTGGGGGAGGGGGATAATGATATTATTCTATGTGTAGGTGGGGAGGGGGGATAATGATATTATTCTATGTGTAGGTGGGGAGGGGAGATAATTATATTATTCTATGTGTAGGTGGGGAGGGGGGATAATGATATTATTCTATGTGTAGGTGGGGAGGGGAGATAATGATATTATTCTATGTGTAGGTGGGGAGGGGGGATAATGATATTATTCTATGTGTAGGTGGGGAGGGGGGATAATGATATTATTCTATGTGTAGGTGGGGAGGGGGGATAATGATATTATTCTATGTGTAGGTGGGGAGGGGGGATAATGATATTGTAATACATTTCAAATTTGACCTGTTTCTTAAATTCTATAAGCCCATAACCATGTGTGTGAGGTGGATACTTTGGTTTCAAAGTAGATTTGTTTAAGATGACCAAGAAACACTCTGTGTGGCTCTCTTTCCCTCTCTCTCTTTCTGTCTCCATTCCCGCTATTCCCCCTCCCACGCTCCATCTCTCACCATCTCTCCATCTTTCCATCTCTGTGTGCAGACGTGAATGAGTGTAAGGAGCAGACTGCTGATTGCCCACAACTCATCCTGTGTGACACCCCAGGGTCCTCGTCTGCAATGCCAGTCTGGGTACACCTAACAGAGAGCAAGTGTGAAGGTGAGAAACATGCTTTAATCGTTTGGGACTCCTTTCAAACGTGTCACTTCGTATATAGTGTGTGTGAGAGTGTGTTGTGAGTACTTTGTGCGTTGTGAGTGTTTTGTGTGTGTGTGTGTGTGTGTGTGTGTGAATGTTACATGTCGAGGAAACAACCCTCGACATGTTCAGAGTCCTCTTATCTGTGCAGTCTTGAGAGTTGATCGAGAATGTTAATAATTATCTACTTTGTGGTGGGGGGGGGGTGGATAATGATATTATTCTATGTGAAGTGGGGAGGGGGTTTTTAATGATATTTTTCTAGTGTAGGGTTGGGGAGTGGGGGGGATAATGTATATAATTCTATGTGTAGGTATGGAGGGGGGGATAATGGTATATATCTCTGTGTAGGTATGGAGGGGGGAGGAGGGTGGATAATGATATATTTATATGTGTAGGTATGGAGGGGGGAGGGGGGTGGATAATGATATAATTCTATGTGTAGATATGGAGGGGGGAGGGGGGTGGATAATGATATAATTCTATGTGTAGGTATGGAGGGGGGAGGGGGTGGATAATGATATAATTCTATGTGTAGATATGGAGGGGGGTGGATAATGACATACTTCTATGTGTAGGTATGGAATCAATGGAGGAGAGGTTAGGGATTTACTGGAGGAGAGGTTAGGGAGTCACTGGAGGAGAGTTTAGGGAATCACTGGAGGAAGGTTAAAGGTGTCACTGGAGGATAGGATATGGAATCACTGGAGGGGAGATTAGCGAGTCACTGGAGGAGAGGTTAGGGAATCACTGGAGTAGAGGTTAGGGATTTACTTGAGGAGAGGTTAGGGATTTACTTGAGGAGAGGTTAGGGATTTACTGGAGGAAAGGTTAGAGAGTCACTGGAGAGGAGGTTAGGAGTCACTGGAGGAGAGTGTAGGGAGTCACTGGAGGAGAGTTTAGGGAGTCACTGGAGGAAGGTTTTTAAGGAGTCACTGGAGGATAAGATATGGAATCACTGGATCGGAGATTAGCGAGTCACTGGAGGAGAGGTTAGGGAATCACTTGAGGAGAGAATTGGGAGTCCCTGGAGGAGAGTTTAGGGAATCAATGGAGAGGAGGTTAGGGATTTACTGGAGGAAAGGTTCGCGAATCACCGGAGAGGAGGTTAGGGAGTCACTGGAGGAGAGTGTAGGAGTCACTGGAGGAGAGTTTAGGGAGTCATTGGAGGACAAGATATGGAATCACTGGAGGAGAGTTAATGGAGTCACTGGAGGTTAGATTAGGGAATCACTGGAGGAGGTGTTAGAGTGTCACTGGATGAGAGGTTAAGGATTTACTGGAGGAAAGGTTAGGGATTTACTGGAGGAGAGGTTAGGGAGTCACTGGAGGAGAGGTAGGGAATCATTGGAGGAGAGGTTAGACAATCACTGGAGGAGAGGATAGGGAATCACTGGAGGAAAGGTTAGAGAGTCACTGGAGGAGAGGTTAGGGATTCAATGGAGGAGAGGTTATTGATTTACTGGAGTAGATGCTAGGGAATCACTGGAGACGTTAGGGAATCACTGGAGACGAGGTTAAGGATTCACTGCAGGAGAGTGTATGGAGGGAACTGGATGATTTTTTTTAGGGAGTCACTGGAGGATAAGATATGGAATCAATGGAGGAGAGATAATGGAGTCACTGGAGGAGAGATTAGGGAATCACTGGAGGAGGGGTTAGGGTTGTCACTGGAGGAGAGATTGGGGAATCACTGGAGGAGAAGAGAGGGAATCACTGGGGGAGAAGTTATGGAGTCACTGAAAGAGAGAGTATGGAATAACTGGAGGAGAGTTTAGGGAATCACTGGAGGAGAGATTAGGGAATCACTAGAGGAGAAGTCAGGGAATCACTGGAGGAGAGGTTATGGAGTCACTGAAAGAGAGTTTATGGAATAACTGGAGGAGAGATTAGGGAATCACTAGGAGAAGTCAGGGAATCACCTGGAGGATGAGGTTATGGAGTCCGCTGAAAGAGAGGTTCTGGAATAACTGGAGGAGAGTTTAGGGAATCACTGGAGGAGAGGTTAGGGACATCACTGGAGGGAGGGGTTAGGGAATCACTGGAGGAGGGGTTATGGAATCACGGAGGAGGGGTTAGGGAATCACTGGAGGAGGGGTTAGGGAATCCCTGGAGGAAGGGTTAGGGAATCACTGGAGGAGGGGTTAGGGGATCACTGGAGGAGAGGTTAGGGAATCAACTGGCAGGAGGGGTTTAGGGACATTCACTGGAGGACGGGGTTGGGAATCACTGGAGGAGGGGTTAGGGAATCACTGGAGGAAGGGGTTAGGGAATCACTGGAGGAGGGGTTAGGGAATCACTGGAGGAGGGGTTAGGGAATCACTGGAGGAGGGGTTAGGGAATCACTGGAGGAGGGGTTAGGGAATCACTGGAGGAGGGGGTAGGGATCACTGGAGGAGGGGTTAGGGAATCACTGCTTTTTCAATATATTCCCTTTTCTCTTCAGACCTCGATGAGTGCCAAGATTTCACCTCAGGTTTGTGGCAGCAACGCCAGTTGCCTCAACACCATTGGGAGCTACCACTGCCAGTGTCAACCTGGGTTCAGATTCTCTCATCACACTGTGAAGGTGAGTCCACAAGAGGGCTTCATTGTGTGGTGTGTTTTTTTCTTGATTGATTGATTAATTGACTGCTTTAGTTTGGAACAATCACTACATACTGTACATATGTATTTATGGGCAGATTTTATAGAGTCCATAGAGACTATAGCATTTATGTTTATATAGACTATTGAGACAATCGATACTGAGGGACTAAAGATACTAAAGAGACTATAGAGACTGTAGAGGAACCGCAGAAGAAGGTAACGACAAGAGAATGGTTGAAGATGCATAAGGAGTAACCAGAGGGGATTCCTGGGTGTGTTGGGGAATAGTGAATGTGGATATGAGTGTTGAAATGACAGGTTAAGATGATTGACATTTGGATATTAAGAGATTGAAATGTGGATATTAACACATCGATATTTGGAAAATAATTGGTAAGCTGAAGTATTGAATTTGGGATAATAAGAGATATTATTTGTACTGAGTGAATGAGAGCTGTCAGGGGACTATCCCCGGTGTGGAAGAGGTGTGTGTCTGAATGAATACCCCAACCAGTTCCAGCCACTGGTTTGAAAGAGGTGTGTGTCTGAATGAATACCCCCAACCAGTTCCAGCCACTGGTTTGAAAGAGGTGTGTGTCTGAATGAATACCCCAACCAGTTCCAGCCACTGGTTTGAAAGAGGTGTGTGTATGAATGAATACCCCAACCAGTTCTGTCCACCGGTTTTGAAAGAGGTGCGTATCTGAATGAATACGCCAACCAGTTCTGTCCACTGGTTTGAAAGAGGTGTGTATCTGAATCAATACCCCAACCTGTTCTGTCCACTGGTTTGAAAGAGGTGTGTATCTGAATGAATACCCAAACCAGTTCTGTCCACTGGTTTGAAAGAGGTGTGTGTCTGAATGAATACCCCAACCAGTTCTGTCCACTGGTTTGAAATAGGTGTGTATGAATGAATACCCCAACCAGTTCTGTCCACTGGTTTGAAAGAGGTGTGTGTATGAATGAATGCCCCAACCAGTTCTGTCCACTGGTTTGAAATAGGTGTGTGTATGAATGAATAACTCAACCAGTTCTGTCCACTGGTTGAAAGAGGTGTGTGTCTGAATTAATACCCCAACCAGTTCTGTCCACTGGTTTGAAAAAAGGTGTGTGTATGAATGAATAACTTAACCAGTTCTGTCCACTGGTTTGAAAGAGGTGTGTGTCTGAATGAATACCCCAACCAGTTCTGTCCACTGGTGTGAAAGAGGTGTGTGTCTGAATGAATACCCCAACCAAATCTGTGAGCTGAGTTTTAACATTATATAGGGATTCTGCATGATGTGAAGATATGAAAGGAGAGAGTACTATTACCGAATATACTGTATGAATATTATACTGAGGTACTAGAGATGTGATGATCTAACAATGTATGTAGAGTATAATGGGTTACTAGAGATTGTGATGATGTAACAATGTATGTAGAGTATAATGGGTACTAGAGATTGTGATGATTGTAACATGTATGTAGAGTATAATGGGTTACTAGAGATGTGATGATGTAACAATGTATGTAGAGTATAATGGGTTACTAGAGATGTGATGATGTAACAATGTATGTAGAGTATAATGGGTTACTAGAGATGTGATGATATAACAATATATGTAGAGTATAATGTGTACTAGAGATGTGATGATATAACAATGTATGTAGAGTATAATGTGTTACTAGAGATGTGATGATTGTAACAATGTATGTAGAGTATAATGTGTACTAGAGATGTGATGATTTGTAACAATGTATGTAGAGTATAATGTGTTACTAGAGATGTGATGATATAACAATGTATGTAGAGTATAATGGGTTACTAGAGATGTGATGATGTAACAATGTATGTAGAGTATAATGGGTTACTAGAAATGTGATGATGTAACAATGTATGTAGAGTATAATGGTTACTAGAGATGTGATGATGTAACAATGTATGTAGAGTATAATGTGGTACTAGAGATTTGTTAATGTAATATGTTGTTAGTGGCTTTCAGAGAGCACTTTAATAATGCGGTGTCTTAGTATTTTGAAGTGTTTTTGAATACAAGGTCACATGAGGAAAAGAGGAATTGAGACTCATCATATTAGAGGCTGCCATCTGTTGTTTGGGTTAAAGATAAGCTTCCTGTGGACAAATAGATAAGCTGCCAGTGAAAATGAACAGAACTCACTGAACTCAAACAGGCTGTAAGGGACATTTGGGACAGAAGAGTAGACAGTACAAGTCAAAAGTTAGGACACGCCTACTCATTCAAGGGTTTTCTTTATTTGAACTATTTTCTACTATCAAATAACACATATGGAATCATGTAGTAACCAAAAAAGTGTAAACAAATCAAACAATTCTAAGAAGACACCCTTACGTTGTTGACAGCTTTGCACACTCTTGGCATTCTCTCAAACATCTTCAGGAGACAGTCACCTGGAATGCATTTCAATTAACAGGTTTGTTTTGTTAAAAGTTCATTTGAGGAGGCAGGCGTGGTACACAGAATATAGCCTTATTTGGTAAAAGACCAAGTCGACATTATGGCAAGAACAGCTCAAATAAGCAAAGAGAAATGTCAGTCCATCATTACTTTAAGCCATGAAGGTCAGTCAATGTGGAACATTTCAAGAACTTTGAAAGTTTCATCAAGTGCAGTCGCAACAAACATCAAACACTATGATGAAACTGTCTCTCATGAGGACAGCCACAGGAAAGGAAAACCCAGAGTTACCTCTGCTGCAGAGGATCAGTATTATAGTTACCAGCCTCAGCGATTGCAGCCCAAATAATGCTTCACAGAGTTCAAATAACAGACACGTCTCAACATCAACTGTTCAGAGGAGACTGCATGAATCAGGCCTTCATGGTCAAATACGGCAAAGAAACCACTACTAAATTACTCCAATAATAAGAAGAGATTTGCTTGCACCAAGAAACACAAGAAATAGTCATTAAACCGATGAAAATTTGCCCTTTGGTCTGATGAGTCCAAATGTGAGTTTTTTGGTTCCAACCGCCGTGTCGTTGTGAGACACAGAGTAGGTGAACTGATGATCTCCGCATGTGTGGTTCCCACCGTGAAGCATGGAGGAGGAGGTGTAATGGTGTGGGGTGCTTTGCTGGTGACACGGTCTGTGATTTATTTAGAATTCAAGGCACACTTAACCAGCATGGCTACCACAGCATTCTGCAGTGATACGCCATCCAATCTGGTTTGCACTTAGTGGGACTATCATTTGTTTTTTCAACAGGACAATGACCCAACACACCTCCAGGCTGTGTAAGGGCTGTTTTACCAAGAAGGAAGTGACTGAGTGCTGCATCCGTTGACCTGGCCTCCACAATCACCTGACCTCAAACCCAATATACATTGTTTGGGATGAGTTGGACCGCATAGTGAAGGAAAAGCAACCAACATGTGCTCAGCATATGTGGGAACTCCTTCAAGACTTTTGGAAAAGCCTTCGAGGTGAAGCTGGTTTAGAGAATGCCAAGAGTGTGCAAAGCTGTCATCAAGGCAAAGGGGGGCCACTTTGAAGAATCTAAAACATAGATTATATTTTGATTTGTTTTAAAACTTTTTTAGTTACTACATGATTCCATATGTGTATTTCATAGTGTTGATGTCTTCACTATTATTATACAATGTAGAAATAGTAAAAATAAAGAAAAACCCTTGAATGAGTAGGTTGTGTCCAATCTGTGGACTGGTTCTGCATGTCAATGCAACAGGTTCAAATGATTAGATTACAAGAAAGGAGCTGGGATTGTTTACTTTAGAAGGTGCCTATTCTTCCTAATGGGACACTGTATCATCTGAAGTGTCTGAAGTATGATTCTGTTTACACATGGTTTTATCAAGGACTTCTTGCCCAAGATGCAATAAGCTCGATTAAGATGAAGACTTTTAGCACTAATTATTAGATTAAGATGAAGACTTTTAGCACTAGTTATTAGATTAAGATGAAGACTTTTAGCACTATTATTAGATTAAGATGAAGACTTTTAGCACTGATTAATTTTCTTTCTTCCAGGACTGATGGAAAGTCCAATATCATGTTTTCTGATGAGTTTACCAATGATTGTGTCACGTCTGCTCCTGCTCCCCCTCTCTGACGCTCGAGGTTGCCAGGCGGCTCATCATTACTCACACCTCTCCCATCGTTACGCGCCCCCAGCGCTTCATCGGACTCACCTGGACTCCATCACGGCATTGATTATCTACCCTATATCTGTCACCCCCTCCAGTTAATTTTCCGCGTCTGCATTGATGCTGTTTTGTTTCTCCTGTCCAGACGCTGTTCCTGTTTTTCATGTCTGTTAACCCATATTAAATATTCATTCCCTGTACTAACTACATTCCTTTTCAAAGATCTTGCTGAGGCATTTATCAGTTAGTGACACTGTAGTAATATACAGTATAAAGATACCTGGATCAGGCTGTTTTTTAATTGATTTTTATTGAACCTTTATTTAACTGGACAAGTTCAGGTTAATTAAAAACAACATTTTATTTTACCATGATGCCCTAGGAACAGTGGGTTAACTGCCTTGTTCAGAGCAGAACAACATATATATTTTTCTTCCAGCTCCGGAGATTCAATCTAGGAACCATTCGGTTATTGGCCCAATGCTCTAACCACTAGGCTACTGCCGCCCCTTAGGATACCTATCTCCCTGCTGTTAACCTCTCTTGGGTAGGGGGGCAGTATTTTCACCTCCGGATGATAAAGCGTGCCCAAAGTAAATTGCCTGTTACTCAGGCCCAGAATTTAGGATATGCATATAATTAGTTAGATTTGGATAGAAAAACACTCTAAAGTTTCCAAAACGGTTAAAATAATATGCCTATGAGTATAACAGCACTGATATGGCAGGCGAAAACCTGAGAAAAAATACATCTAGGAAGTGGAATTGTTTTTCATGTGGCTGTTTTTCAACTCAATACCAATAGAGAATCCAATGGGTTTGGAATCCGATTGCAGTTCCTATGGCTTCCACTAGATTGTCAACAGTCTTTAGACATTGTTTCAGGCATTTATTTTGAAAAACGATGTGTGAAAAGCCATTTTGGTCAGAGGACAGAGGAAGTTTGCCAGACCCTGATTTGGCGGCACTCTTTGTTATTTTTCCTTTCTATTGAAAACGGTTATTGTCCGGTTAATTTTTTATTGATTATAAATACAATTAACAACCTGAGGATTAATTATAAGTGTAACTGGGAGTCTGTAAGTGCAAACCATATGAAGATCATCAAAGGTAAGTGATTAATTTATCGCTATTTCTGACTCCTCGACTTGGCTGGTAATGATTGTATGTTTGTTTTTTTACATGGGGCGCTTGTCCTCAGATAATCGCATGGTATGCTTTCGCCCGTAAAGCCTTTTTGAAATTTGACCACAGGCTCAACGCAGTCAAAACAGGCAGACAAAAAAATCAAAATGATATCCGTAAAGTACATAGAAACATGTCAAACGATGTTTATATTCAATCCTCAGGTTGTTTTTTAGCCTAAATGATCTACTAATATTTCAACCGGGACAATAAACATCGTCAATATAAAAGGTAAACAAGAAATGCACTCTCTCGGGATTTGCGCATGAAAAAGCTCTGCGACACGGTAGGGTCCACTCATCAGACTGGTCTTACTCCCCTCATTTATAAGAATACAAGCCTGAAACGATGGATTACTGTAATGGCATTGAATAGGAAAACTACAAAATCCCCCCCCAAAAATAATTCCTGGATGGATTTTTTCTCAGGTTTTCGCCTTGCCAAATCAGTTCTGTTTTATTCACAGACACGATTTTAACAGTTTTGGAAACTTTAGAGTATTTTCTATCCAATCTACATGCACATATATACATCTATATGCATATCATATCTTCTGGGCCCGAATAGCAGGCTGTTTAATTATGGGCATGCTTTTCATCCAAAATTCTGAATGATGCCCCCTACCCTAGAGAGGTTAAGAAATGTACTGAAACCCCCCAGTGTAAACCTTGTTACACAAAATGTTTGAAATGTTTGAAACGTCTTTTAATATTGCTTATGAAAGTACTGGGACAGAATGGGGAAAATAAACACTTAATAGGGTTGAATGACCTCCGACCTCTATCTCTGCCTTCTGGTGAGGCCTAATCACCCCTCACTAGAAAGGCTAGAGACATTGGGTGAGATTTAATTAAGATGTAAACACTGATACTTAGTAAGAAGATCATAAATTAAATCAGATGGGTCACATACACATGTTTTTATCAATAGTCCTATGGTGATTCAGACCATGAGGGAGGAGAGAGAGAGGAGAGATAGAGAGAGAGAGAGAGAGAGAGAGAGAGAGAGAGAGAGAGAGAGAGAGAGAGAGAGAGAGAGAGAGAGAGAGAGAGAGAGAGAGAGAGAGAGAGAGAGAGAGAGAGAGAGAGAGAGAGAGAGAGAGTGCTGCCCTGAATGAGGGAAACCTGTCTCCAGTCCATATTATTATATCTTGAATTACCTTATGGGATACAATTATTTCCTTATGGAGTTATCAAGGTATGTCATTTGACTGTATTTGTTATTCTGATTTGTTTATGTTTTACTTAACCGGCAGTGTTGTTATTGTTTTGGACGCATAAAACACGATGTGAGTCATGTGTCAAAAGGGAAGAAGTGCATTGTGGTTCTTGTTATTGGTTGTTGTTTGAATTGTGGTTTTTGTTTTGTTTGTTGTATGATGTTTGTTTGTTTGTTTTTGTCTTGCTTCAACAAAAAAATCTCTGCAGATTGGTTCTGCTGTATGGTCGGGATTTCTCCTAAGGGTTAGCCCTCTACCAAACCTGACCTGTAACTCTGCAGTGAGGTCGTCAATGTTACAGGGGAGTATAAGCCAATTTGATCAAATGGTTTTAACAGTGTGTTGTTATTCTATTTGACATTTGTCTTAGACATTTCTATTAAGAATATTGGCAGTGGTAATAATTGTCATACAGTAAATAGTTTATCTGGTTTCAGGCTTCTATTTGGAAAACGACGTGTTAAAAGCCATTTTAACAATTTTAAATATTTTAACAATAGTTATCACAGTGTAATACAAGGAGGGAAAGTGAGGGAAAATGTTGCTGTCTGAAGAGGTAGCATTGAATTGTACACAGCATCTCCTCTCACTCTATCTTGGTTCGTGCAGGTGACTGTGACCTCCTCCTCAGACCAATTGAAAGTACGCCCAGAACATTGTTCTGGGAACCAAAAGGAGTATCTCAGTTTTAAGGTCCCAGATTTGAGAGAAGAAACCTTGTTAGTTATCAGTCAGTCAGTCACTTGCAGGAACCAACGTTGATGATGAATAATGAATCATGTAAATCATGCTTACATTAATTGTTTGGATAGCCGTATATAAGAGAACTAACGGGACTGTCCCAGCAGAGCTCCTGACCGATGTGTACTATGCATGAAGTTTGTTGGAACCTCTCCAGCTTGCTGATAATAAAGAATGATTCATTTAAGTTTGACTTTGAGTCCCTGGTGGTAATTTCCACGACAACGCAGATAATTATGTTGTCACATCAGCACGGCAATGTTTGTAATGGATACCTGTTTGTTTGTGCAAGTGTGATTGATAGGTGAGACCGGCATGTTTGTGTGTCCGTGTGTGTGTGTTTGTGTGGCTGTGTGTGTGGCAAGGGATCAGCATGCTTTGTGTGTGTCCACTACAGATGAGGATGTGTGTGTGTATTTGTGCATCCGGTGTGTTTGTGTGTGGTGTGTGTGTGTGGTGTGTGATGCGAGGATCTCAGCTAAGCTTGTGTGTGTGTGTGTCCACTACAGATGAGGATGAGTGTGTGTGGGTTCCCTCGGTGCGCAGCCCTCTGGGCATGTGCACAAACACACTGGTCGATACACCTGTCTGTCAGGGCTTAGTAACAACAGTAACAACACTGCGCCCGGCACAGATGAGACGGCTGAGGCCATGCTAGCCTTGACCCCTGAACCTGCCCTGACATCTGACCCCGACCTCTAACCCCATGACCCCTATCTTTGGCCACATTCCAATCCAGACGTCTGCCTGAACTCACAGCTGTACCCCATCACGTGATATAGCAGTAATCTGATGCCTGACTGAGCTGTAAGTCCAGAACAGACTGTGGGAGGAGCACAGTACTACATAGAGCCATGACTACATGGAACTCTATTCCACAGTACTTCATAGAGCCATGACTACATGGAACTCTATTCCACATCAAGGAACTCACGCCACAGTACAGTTTGATTAAACAAGAAATACACCTTATGGAACAGCGGGGACTGTGAGCAACATAGACAAGTGCATATAAACACAAGATAACATACACAGTATACACTCATGTACACATGGATTTTGTGTTGTAGATAAGTGGTAGAAGAGTAGAGGCCTGAGGGACACACTTAATATGTGTGAATCTGTTATCAATGTATTGTAATGTTTTTAAAACTGCCTTCATTTGCTGAAAGAGGAAGAGTAGCTGCTGCCTTGACAGGAATAATGGGGATCCAGAAGGATAGAAAATACAACTACAGTACAGCACACAGCCATTGGTTGAAGTAATGCAACGACTGCATTGTAGTCGGACTTGAACGTGACCCGTACCCTAAACAAGTTTGAACTATGACCCTAACACATCGTCTTGCATGCGGCAGAACTAAGACTCGGGGTGCGTCCCAATAATCCCTCCTCTCTCATGAAGTGTACACGTGTTCACTTCCTTCACTGAACTCACACTAGAATGCCTCCACCAATCCAATGCTTTTAGTTTTGAAGTAGTGAACAAGTGTACACTTCAGAGGAAAGGAGGGAGCAGTGTCCTCGAGTGGAATGTTTCTTAAATTTTTTATAATTTCATAATTAAGCAAATTTATCATTCGTTGTTGTTATATTACACTCTAATGTGATATAAAGTGTAATATTGGAATGAAACTGACATGGTACATGTGTCTTATATTTAGACAGTCAAATAGTGATGGATCTCTCAGAGAGAAAACGATGCAGAGGAAATATATGACATTTAAATGCGGTCCTCCGGACCAGGTTGAAGATCAAATGCGGCCCACTTGGAAAAATGAGTGTGACCCCCCTGATCTAGACTGTTAGAGAGTGGTTACTACCCTCACTGATCCCCATGCTACTTCCTCAAACAGAGGTTACTGTTGTGCCACTGCAAACCGCCCCATAAGGACAGGTCTAGGTTCAGTTACTGTGTAAGCCTGGATAATGATGATCAGTAAGGGACTATGTAAACTGATCTGAGTGTGGTGCTTATATTACAGTAGGGACTTTCCTCTGTTGCTGTAGATACCGTTATTCCACTGGCAGCTTCCTCTTTGTAGTGTTGAGGCCCAAATGAAACCTATTCCCTGTATAGTGCACTACATTAGACCAGGGCCCTATTCCCTGTATAGTGTACTACATTAGACCAGGGCCCATAGTGCACTGTATAATAGGTTGTCATTTGGGATGAATGCCAGGATGGTTACCATGGTAACATTTTTAGCACTAGTGTGCTGTGGGTTTCTGGGGTTTTAATCTCCACCTCAACTTCCTCCCTGTCTCATGTCTTCATTTATATCTTAGTAGTTGGTATCTGATGGGTAACAGGTTACCCATGGCAACAACTTG
>NW_022264772.1:0-23292 GCF_002021735.2 Oncorhynchus kisutch
CCACAGTCCTTAACCTTTAACCCTGAGGAGAGGGGAAACAGTCACAGATCTGGGGTCAGTTTTACCATCCCACAGTCCTTAACCTTTAACCCTGAGGAGAGGGGAAAACAGTCACAGATCTGGGGTCAGTTTTACCATCCCACAGTCCTTAAACTTTAACCCTGAGGAGAGGGGAAACAGTCACAGATCTTGGGTCAGTTTTACCATCCCACAGTCCTAACCTTTAACCCTGAGGAGAGGGGAAACAGTCACAGATCTGGGTCAGTTTTACCATCCCACAGTCCTTAACCTTTAACCCTGAGGAGAGGGGAAACAGTCACAGATCTGGGGTCAGTTTTACCATCCCACAGTCCTTAACCTTTAACCTGAGGAGAGGGGAAACAGTCACAGATCTGGGGTCAGTTTTACCATCCCACAGTCCTTAACCTTTAACCCTGAGGAGAGGGGAAACAGTCACAGATCTGGGGTCAGTTTACCATCCCACAGTCCTTAACCTTTAACCCTGAGGAGGGGCAAACAGTCACAGATCTGGGGTCAGTTTTACCATCCCACAGTCCTTAACCTTTAACCCTGAGGAGAGGGGAAACAGTCACAGATCTGGGGTCAGTTTTACCATCCCACAGTCCTTAACCTTTAACCCTGAGGAGAGGGGAAACAGTCACAGATCTGGGGTCAGTTTTACCATCCCACAGTCCTTAACCTTTAACCCTGAGGAGAGGGAAACAGTCACAGATCTGGGGTCAGTTTTACCATCCCACAGTCCTTAACCTTTAACCCTGAGGAGAGGGGAAACAGTCACAGATCTGGGGTCAGTTTTACCATCCCACAGTCCTTAACCTTTAACCCTGAGGAGAGGGGAAACAGTCACAGATCTGGGGTCAGTTTTACCATCCCACAGTCCTTAACCTTTAACCCTGAGGAGAGGGGAAACAGTCACAGATCTGGGGTCAGTTTTACCATCCCACAGTCCTTAACCTTTAACCCTGAGGAGAGGGGAAACAGTCACAGATCTGGGGTCAGTTTTACCATCCCACAGTCCTTAACCTTTAACCCTGAGGAGAGGGGAAACAGTCACAGATCTGGGGTCAGTTTTACCATCCACAGTCCTTAACCTTTAACCCTGAGGAGAGGGGAAACAGTCACAGATCTGGGGTCAGTTTTACCATCCCACAGTCCTTAACCTTTAACCCTGAGGAGAGGGGAAACAGTCACAGATCTGGGGTCAGTTTTACCATCCCACAGTCCTTAACCTTTAACCCTGAGGAGAGGGGAAACATCAGACTGACCCAATATCACTGTTTTGGAATGAATGTAATCTGGCTTTTTCATTTAATAGCAGGATTATATACACACACGTTCTGGTTTGCGTTTGGTTTTTTAACTATGCAGATGTAATATGATGATGAATTGTTGTAATATATTTTTTATAAATGATTATTAGACTGAAATGGGCAATTATAGGTATTTTATAAAGCATGATGATAAATAAAAAATATATATATAAGGTTGTGAATCTGTATTCAACTCTATCTTGTATTTTATGTGGGGTTGTCAATTCAAATGGGAGTGTGCGGCCTTCTGACCATTCTATATCAAACTGTGAACTCATTATTCTGTACAGCAAATGTTGCGTCATGTGTTTTACAAAACAAATATCTGAATATCGCAATAAACCTATATATTGATACACGTTTCATATCGGTGTGTGTTTCCCCCCCTTTTTTTTCTGCATTTTAGACATTAAGAGATAAGACGCGTTTAAAAAATATATATATTATGTAGATAATGTAAGCAGTGGAACGTGATACGTTTTCAAATCACATCAAACTTTATTAGTCACATGCGCCGAATACAACCATTAATTTTGTTTTGTCGTTGTTGATTAAATTTACACTTAACTCAAGAAGAGTTATTTACCAAATAAACTAAAGTAAAATAATGATAAAAAGAAACACAATAAAATAACAATAATGCGGCCATGTACCCCTCGTTATTTTATATATTTTTTACTTTAGTTTATTTGGTAAATAGTTTATATCTTTTCGAACTGCATTGTGTTAAGAGACGTAAGGGAGTGTGCTGGTGTTATGTAGTGACATTAGATGTTATATCATTTTGACAACATACATTTTTCACGACATCTCTTGACACTGTGACAATAACTAACACAAAAAAATAGGCATTTTCGAAAAAGAGGGCTCGTCCGGGATTTGAACCCGGGACCTCTCGCACCCTAAGCGAGAATCATACCCCTAGACCAACGAGCCGCGCATGACGTGTTGGAGAAATCAAGCTTTTTTATATGATCTCTTTTAAGTGCGTTCAAAATATCTGGGCACTTAGTTATCGGCGTGGTCTTTATTATTTTGGGAATGTTATGTTTATTGTTCATTTTTATTGCTTATATCACTTCTGTTTATTATCTACTTCACTTGCTTTGACAATGTTTAACATGTGTTTCCCATGACAATAACGCCCTTAAATTGAAATGATTTTGAATTGAGAGACGCCCTAGCCTCATACCGTGAATATGCTCCGCTCTAATATAAAAGTGTTTATTCTCAAAGTTACCGGGATGTAAACGTGTCCTACTTATACCACCGTAACAACTTAAAGCAAACTTACATTATATAAAATAAACCTCACGTAGCAAATAAACCATTCATTTTGTTTTGTCGTTGTTGATTAAATTCGACACTCTTATTGACGTCCACACAAAAAAAAAAAAACGACTTGCTTGATGGGTGAAACAACGAGAAAAAACGCCACCTGCTGGAGGGAGACACGTTTTCCGCCGAGTTGGACCTCTCGCTCCCGAACTCTTCCCTCTCTGACGCGCTCCCGGGGGTGACGTCACCTCCCATAGCACCGACGGACAACACGCGGATCCCTGTCTACGTGGCGGGGCGGAAGGAGCGCGTCTAGCGGAGAGAGTTGTCAGCAGCGAGACTAACCGGTGAGATGCACAGTCATTTACCATACATACATACATACATACATACCAAACCAAACCGCGTGGTTATTGAATTAGGGTTTTCCATTTCCCTCTTAGTGACAGTAACCTACTACTGACATAGTTGCAGAATCTGTGTTTGTAAAAGTGAAACCTAGTGAATCATTTGTGTTATTTATGTGTTATATGTCACAACATATCGCAGTATACATGATATACGTGTGTCTTAACTTTTATTTCAAATGATATTTATTGATTCATATTTTGAGACTGAAAGAATTGTTGTCAATCTTCTGGCTGTGTCAAAGCCAAAGGAAAACAGTGCTGTGGTCGACGCGTTGATATGACGTGACCGCTAGATGGCGGTAATACACCATTGTAATACAACTAACTGTCGCGTGAACCGCGTAGCCATGTTCATTTGGAAAACGTTTCGGGAACATTGCAGATGGCAATTCTAATGAATAGAGCCGACGTGATTCTACAATGGCAAGAGAGTCATGTTTGTTCTACATAGTATATTTCTATCTTGAACGTAACAAAACGTTGCATCCTGTTGAACGCACCGGGGAAGACAGTACAGCTTGTGTTTCTGCTTCTCTCATCTTCACTGGCTCATTTAGTTGATTGTTAAACATCAATGTTCAGCAATACTGGGGGTGTGGTCATTTAGACCAAACAGTTAGGTTTTTGTAAGGAAAATTAGTTTCTATTGGACAACTTCAGGTAGGTCCCACCCGTTTGGTTCCTAGTGAAAACACCACAGGTTTTACTGGGCTAAATCAGTCACTATTAAAAAATAAACCTCCCCCCCCCTCTCTCTCATCTCTCTCTTTCTCTCTCTCTCTCCCCCCCCCTTCTCCCTCCCCCTTCTCTCTTTCTCTCTCTCTCTCCTCCCCCTTCTCTCTTTCTCACCTCCCCCTTCTCTTCATCTCTCTCACCTGCCCCCATTATCTCGTCTCCTTCTCTCTCCTTCCCCCTTCTCTCTCTCTCTCTCTCTGCTCCCCCTTCTCTCTCCCTCTCTCTCTCTCTCTCTCCTCCCCTTCTCTCTCTCTCTCTCTCTCCTCCCCCTTCTCTCCTCTCTCTCTCTCCTCCCCCTCTCTCTCTCTCTCTCTCTCCTCCCCCTTCTCTCTCCGTCTCTCTCTCTCTCTCTCCCCCCCTTCTCTCCTCCTTCTCTCTTTCTCTCCCTCCCCCCTTCTCTCTCCTTCTCTCCTCTCTCTCCTCCCCTTCTCTTCTCTCTCTCCTCCGCCCTTCTCCTCCTCGTCTCTCTCTCTCATCTCTCTTGTCCTCCCCCCCTTATCTCCCTCTCTCTCTCTCTCTCTCTCTTCTTCTCTCCTCCCCCCTTTCTCTCTCTCGTCTCTCTCTCTCTCTCTCTCCTCTCTCGTCTCTCTCTCTCTCTCTCTCTCCTCTCTCTCTCCTCTCTCTCCTCCCCCCTTCTCTCTCTCTCTCCCCCTTCTCTCTCTCTCCTCCCCTCCTTCTCTCTCTCTCCTCCCCTTCTCTCTCTCTCTCTTCTCTCTCCGCCCCCCTTCTCTCTCTCTCTCTCTCTCTCTCTCTGCTCTTCTCTCTTTCTCTCTCCTCCCCCCCCTTCTCTCTCTCCAGATGAACATGTCTGACTCCAACCCTCCCATATTCCCCCCCGCTCCTCTCTCTGAACCCCCCCCACACCGACGCCAACCCCCAGGAGAAGACACACACACAGCTCTCCCGCCTCCCACCACCCGTCCCCCAGCCCCTCGTTGGCCACGGAGGGTTCCGAGGACTCTGAGCCAGCCAACAGGTGCGCAGGAGAGGACGTGACCAGGGACGACAGAGATGAGGCTCCTATTGACCAATCAGGGGGCGGCGGCGTGGAGGGATCAGGTGACTGAATGTGGCCAATTGGTGAGCCTGGAGGCGGGAGACCGCTGCTGCCGAGGGGGAGGAAGAGGTATGATTGGCTGATTGGCTGTCGTCATAGTGATGTCATGTTGTCGTTGTGTGTGATCAAATCAAATCAAATGTTATTTATATAGCCCTTTGTACATCAGCTGATGTCACAAAGTGCTGTACAGAAACCCAGCCTAAAACCCCCAAACAGCAAGCAATGCAGGTGTTATTGTGTGTGTGTGTGTGTGTGTGTGTGTGTGTGTGTGTGTATAGGACTCTCTTCAGGTCAAGGGGAAAGGTTGGGGTGGATGGGGCTCCTGGGGGAAGTCTCTACTGACCAGTGCCACGTCTACTGTGGGTAAGTCTCCGCACACACGCACACGCACACACACACACCACACGCACACACACGCCCCCCCACCAATGATGTCTGAACCAACCTTTTATTAGTTAATAGTGGTTGATGTCTAAACCAACCTTTTATTAGTTAATAGGGGTTGATGTCTGATGAACCAACCTTTATTAGTTAATAGTGGTTGATGTCTAAACCAACCTTTTATTAGTTAATAGGGGTTGATGTCTGAACCAACCTTTTATTAGTTAATAGTGGTTGATGTCTAAACCAACCTTTTATTAGTTAATAGGGGTTGATGTCTAATGAACCAACCTTTTATTAGTTAAGTGGTTGATGTCTAAACCAACCTTTTATTAGTTAATAGGGGTTGATGTCTGAACCAACCTTTTATTAGTTAATAGGGGTTGATGTCTGATGAACCAACCTTTTATTAGTTAATAGTGGTTGATGTCTAAACCAACCTTTTATTTGTTAATAGGGGTTGATGTCTGAACCAACCTTTATTAGTTAATAGTGGTTGATGTCTAAACCAACCTTTTATTAGTTAATAGGGGTTGATATCTAATGAACCAACCTTTTATTAGTTAATAGGGGTTGATGTCTGATGAACCAACCTTTTATTAGTTAATAGGGTTGATGTCTGAACCAACCTTTTATTAGTTAATAGGGGTTGATGTCTGATGAACCAACCTTTTATTAGTTAATAGGGGTTGATGTCTGATGAACCAACCTTTTATTAGTTAATAGGGGTTGATGTCTGAACCAACCTTTTATTAGTTAATAGGGGTTGATGTCTGAACCAACCTTTTATATTAATAGGGGTTGATATCTAATGAACCAACCTTTTATTAGTTTAATAGGGGTTGATGTCTAATGAACCAACCTTTATTAGTTAATAGGGGTTGATGTCTGAACCAACCTTTTATTAGTTAATAGGGGTTGATGTCTGATGAACCAACCTTTTATTAGTTAATAGGGGTTGATGTCTGAACCAACCTTTTATTAGTTAATAGGGGTTTGATGTCTGAACCCAACCTTTATTAGTTAATAGGGGTTGATATCTAATGAACCAACCTTTTATTAGTTAATAGGGTTGATGTCTAATGAACCAACCTTTTATTAGTTAATAGGGGTTGATGTCTGATGAACCAACCTTTTATTAGTTAATAGGGGTTGATGTCTGAACCAACCTTTTATTAGTTAATAGGGGTTGATGTCTGAACCAACCTTTTATTAGTTAATAGGGGTTGATGTCTGAACCAACCTTTTATTAGTTAATAGGGGTTGATGTCTAATGAACCAACCTTTTATTAGTTAATAGGGTTGATGTCTAATGAACCAACCTTTTATTAGTTAATAGGGGTTTGATGTCTGAACCAACCTTTTATTAGTTAATAGTGGTTGATGTCTAATGAACCAACCTTTTATTAGTTAATAGGGGTTGATGTGTAATGAACCAACCTTTTTATTAAGTTAATAGTGGTTGATGTCTAATGAACCAACCTTTTATTAGTTAATAGGGGTTGATGTGTAATGAACCAACCTTTTATTAGTTTTAATAGGGGTTGATGTCTGAACCAACCTTTTATTAGTTAATAGTGGTTGATGTCTAATGAACCAACCTTTTATTAGTTAATAGGGGTTGATGTCTAATGAAGCAACCTTTTATTAGTTAATAGGGGTTGATGTTTGAACCAACCTTTTATTAGTTAATAGGGGTTGATGTCTGAACCAACCTTTTATTAGTTAATAGGGGTTGATGTCTGATGAAACCAACCTTTTATTAGTTAATACGGGTTGATGTCTGAACCAACCTTTTATTAGTTAATAGGGGTTGATGTCTGAACCAACCTTTTATTAGTTAATAGGGGTTGATGTCTGAACCAACCTTTTATTAGTTAATAGTGGTTGATGTCTAATGAACCAACCTTTTATTAGTTAATAGGGGTTGATGTGTAATGAACCAACCTTTTATTAGTTAATAGGGGTTGATATCTGAACCAACCTTTTATTAGTTAATAGGGGTTGATGTCTAATGAAGCAACCTTTTATTAGTTAATAGGGGTTGATGTCTGAACCAACCTTTTATTAGTTAATAGGGGTTGATGTCTGAACCAACCTTTTATTAGTTAATAGGGGTTGATGTCTGATGAACCAACCTTTTATTAGTTAATAGGGGTGATGTCTGAACCAACCTTTTATTAGTTAATAGGGGTTGATGTCTGATGAACCAACCTTTTATTAGTTAATAGGGGTTGATGTCTGATGAACCAACCTTTTATTAGTTAATAGGGGTTGATGTCTGATGAACCAACCTTTTATTAGTTAATACGGGTTGATGTCTGAACCAACCTTTTATTAGTTAATAGGGGTTGTGTTCCAAATGTGTTTAGTGATGTCACTCTTTACAACCATTGTTCCCCTGTGAACACAGCAATACTTATCTGTCTCTGTCTCTCTCTCTGCCTCTTTCTGTCCCTCTCTCTGTCTGTCTCTCTCTCCCCCATTTCTCTCTCGGCCTCTCTCTCTCTCTATCTCTCCCCCATCTTTCTCTGCTTCTCTCTCTCTGTCTGTCTCTCTCTCTCTCTCTCTCTCCCATCTCTCTCTAGGTAACAGTCTAACTTCAGTAAAGGAGAAGGCCGGAGCTCTGCGTCTTCACAGGAACTCAGTAGGAGAGGAGGCGCGAGAGGAGGGAGAGGAGGAGAGGAAGGAGGGAGGAGAGGAGGAAGAGGAGGATAGCTGTCCTCAGTCAGCCCTTGTCTCCACTCCACCACCAAGCAGAGGAGTACTGTCTACCATCACACACGCTGTGAGTACACACACACACACACACACACACACACACACACACACACACACACACACACACACACACACACACACACACACACACACACGCTGTGAGTACACACACACACACACACATGCTGTGAGTACACACACACACACACACACACACACACACACACACACACACACACACACACACACACACACACACACACACACACGTGATCAGTGTAATTGATAACAGATAACATTGTCGTGACCCCGTCCCTCCCCACCAGGGTAAATCAGTGATCAGTGGAGGTCTCGATGCCTTAGAGTTCATCGGTAAGAGAACCATGACGGTCCTGGCAGAGACTGACCCTGGTTTCAGGAAGACCAAGATACTAATGCAGAGGACTGTCTCACTCAGCCAGGTAGGTACACACACACAGATACACATACACACACACAGATACACACACACACACACACACACACACACACACACACACACACACAGATAAACATGCTCTGTGGGCAATGGTGAAAATAATGTTTCAGTTTTGATAGTGATGAAAATGACCACATTATCTCTCTGTTGATTGGCTGTGTTGTTCTGTGTCTGTGTTCTGGTTGGTTTAGGCGTTGTATCTCTCTGTTGATTGGCTGTGTTCTGTATCTGTGTTCTGGTTGGTTTAGGCGTTGTATCTCTATGTTATGATTGGCTGTGTTCTGTATCTGTGTTCTGGTTGGTTGAGTCATTGTATCTCTGTGTTATGATTGGCTGTGTTGTTCTGTATCTGTGTTCTGGTTGGTTGAGTCATTGTATCTCTGTGTTATGATTGGCTGTGTTGTTCTGTATCTGTGTTCTGGTTGGTTGAGGCGTTGTATCTCTGTGTTGTGATTGGTTGAGGCGTTGTATCTCTGTGTTGTGATTGGCTGAGGTGTTGTATATCTGTGTTGGGATTGGTCAGATGCTGAAGGATGCCAAGGAGAAGGAGAGGGCTCGTCTCAGCTGCCAGCCAATCAGTGAGCCCACAGCTCACTACGGAATCCTGTTTGATGACTACCAGGGCCTATCACACCTAGAGGCTCTGGAGATTCTGGCCAATGAGAGTGAGGCTAAGGTAAAACACACACACACACACACACGAGTACAAACACAGATATACACACGGATACAAGTAACCCAACTCCTCTGTCTCCTCTTCACACTCCTCCCCCTCCTCTCAGGTTCAGTCGTTCCTCTCCTCCCTGGAAGAGGAGGATCAGGAGGAGATAAAGAAAGAACTGATCGCCATAAAGGACATCTTTGTCAGCCACACGGGAGAGGAGAAGGAGGAGGAGGGAGAGGAGAAGAAGGAGGAGGGAGAGGAGAAGGAGGAGGGAGAGGAGACAGTGGATAGGGGTGATCTAAGTCCCCAGTGTTCTACTCCTCTGTGTGAGTTACAAGACCGAATAGTGTTCCTTAACCACTGATAAACACAGCTGGTCCTTAACCACTGATAAACACAGCTGGGTCCTTAACCACTGATAAACACAGCTGGGTCCTTAACCACTGATAAACACAGCTGGGTCCTTAAATACTGATAAACACAGCTGGGTCCTTAAATACTGATAAACACAGCTGGGTCCTTAAATACTGATAAACACAGCTGGGTCCTTAAATACTGATAAACACAGCTGGGTCCTTAAATACTGATAAACACAGCTGGGTCCTTAAATACTGATAAACACAGCTGGGTCCTTAAATACTGATAAACACAGCTGGGTCCTTAAATACTGATAAACACAGCTGGGTCCTTAACCACTGATAAACACAGCTGGGTCCTTAACCACTGATAAACACAGCTGGGTCCTTAAATACTGATAAACACAGCTGGGTCCTTAAATACTGATAAACACAGCTGGGTCCTTAAATACTGATAAACACAGCTGGGTCCTTAACCACTGATAAACACAGCTGGGTCCTTAAATACTGATGAACACAGCTGGGTCCTTAAATACTGATAAACACAGCTGGGTCCTTAAATACTGATAAACGCAGCTGGGTCCTTAAATACTGATAAACACAGCTGGGTCCTTAAATACTGATAAACACAGCTGGGTCCTTAACCACTGATAAACACAGCTGGGTCCTTAAATACTGATAAACACAGCTGGGTCCTTAACCACTGATAAACACAGCTGGGTACTTAACCACTGATAAACACAGCTGGGTCCTTAACCACTGATAAACACAGCTGGGTCCTTAAATACTGATAAACACAGCTGGGTCCTTAACCACTGATAAACACAGCTGGGTCCTTAACCACTGATAAACACAGCTGGGTCCTTAACCACTGATAAACACAGCTGGGTCCTTAACCACTGATAAACACAGCTGGGTCCTTAACCACTGATAAACACAGCTGGGTCCTTAACCACTGATAAACACAGCTGGGTCCTTAAATACTGATAAACACAGCTGGGTCCTTAACCACTGATAAACACAGCTGGGTCCTTAACCACTGATAAACACAGCTGGGTCCTTAAATACTGATAAACACAGCTGGGTTATTAAATACTGATAAACACAGCTGGGTCCTTAAATACTGATAAACACAGCTGGGTCCTTAAATACTGATAAACACAGCTGGGTCCTTAAATACTGATAAACACAGCTGGGTCCTTAACCACTGATAAACACAGCTGGGTCCTTAACCACTGATAAACACAGCTGGGTCCTTAACCACTGATAAACACAGCTGGGTCCTTAAATACTGATAAACACAGCTGGGTCCTTAAATACTGATAAGTTGACATGTTGTGTCCCAGCAGCTCAGTTTAAACCGTTTCTAACCAGCCAAGACGTAGTGGTACTGAACCAGCAGACCTAGACCCTGTCTCACTGAACCAGCAGACCTAGACCCTGTCACACTGAACCAGCCAAGACGTAGTGGTACTGAACCAGCAGACCTAGACCCTGTCTCACTGAACCAGCAGACCTAGACCCTGTCTCACTGAACCAGCAGACCTAGACCCTGTCTCACTGAATCAGCCAAGACGTAGTGGTACTGAACCAGCAGACCTAGACCCTGTCTCACTGAACCAGCAGACCTAGACCCTGACTCACTGAACCAGCCAAGAAGTAGTGGTACTGAACCAGCAGACCTAGACCCTGTCTCACTGAACCAGCCAAGACGTAGTGGTACTGAACCAGCAGACCTAGACCCTGACTCACTGAACCAGCCAAGACATAGTGGTACTGAACCAGCAGACCTAGACCCTGTCTCACTGAACCAGCCAAGATGTAGTGGTACTGAACCAGCAGACCTAGACCCTGTCTCACTGAACCAGCAGACCTAGACCCTGTCTCACTGAAACCAGCAGACCTAGACCCTGTCTCACTGAACCAGCAGACCTAAACCCTGTCTCACTGAACCAGCCAAGATGTTCGAAAATCGTTTACAACCAATAATTTTTCCACGATATCGACAAAGTTGTGGAATTAGACGGCTAAACCCCTGCAGTCTCTACGGGCATTTAGTTGGTTGAAATCTGCCAAAAATGTTGGCACTTTAGCCTTTAATTCATATTAAAATAAACAGGATGTATTGAATTGTCCATGTGGTCTATATTAAAAGGGCACTTCATTTATTAACAGTCTTTAAAATGTAATATTAGTGCACAATTTATACTTAAAATATCATAGGGCACTCTCTGTGTAACAACCCAGTTATTACTCGACGATTTTTAATCTGTCTCTCTCCGGTCTGAAGTTGAATCTGTCTCTCTCTGGTTGATATTTAATCTGTCTCTCTCCGGTCTGAAGTTGAATCTGTCTCTCTGGTTGATGTTTAATCTGTCTTTCTCTGGTTGATGTTTAATCTGTCTCTCTCTGGTTGATATTTAATCTGTCTCTCTCTGGTTGATGTTTAATCTGTCTCTCTGGTTGATGTTTAATCTGTCTCTCTGGTTGATATTTAATCTGTCTCTCTCTGGTTGATGTTTAATCTGTCTCTCTGGTTGATGTTTAATCTGTCTCTCTCCGGTCTGATGTTTAATCTGTCTCTCTCCGGTCTGATGTTTAATCTGTCTCTCTGGTTGATATTTAATCTGTCTCTCTCTGGTTGATGTTTAATCTGTCTCTCTCTGGTTGATGTTTAATCTGTCTCTCTCTGGTTGATGTTTAATCTGTCTCTCTGGTTGATGTTTAATCTGTCTCTCTCCGGTTGATATTTAATCTGTCTCTCTCTGGTTGATATTTAATCTGTCTCTCTGGTTGATATTTAATCTCTCTCTCTGGTTGATGTTTAATCTGTCTCTCTCCGGTCTGATGTTTAATCTGTCTCTCTGGTTGATATTTAATCTGTCTCTCTCTGGTTGATGTTTAATCTGTCTCTCTCTGGTTGATATTTAATCTGTCTCTCTCTGGTTGATGTTTAATCTGTCTCTCTGGTTGATATTTAATCTGTCTCTCTCTGGTTGATATTTAATCTGTCTCTCTGGTTGATATTTAATCTGTCTCTCTGGTTGATATTTAATCTGTCTCTCTCTGGTTGATATTTAATCTGTCTCTCTCCGGTCTGATATTTAATCTCTTTCCAGCAACTGATGGGGAGGAGTTTGTGAGCGTTCTGACTGAGTTGCTGTTTGAGCTTCACGTCGCTGCCACCCCAGACAAACTCAACAAGGTAACAGACAGTCCCTGTCACCACAGACAAACTCAACAAGGAAACAGACAGTCCCTGTCACCACAGACAAACTCAACAAGGTAACAGACAGTCCCTGTCACCACAGACAAACTCAACAAGGTAACAGACAGTCCCTGTCACCACAGACAAACTCAACAAGGTAACAGACCGTCCCTGTCACCACAGACAAACTGAACAAGGTAACAGACAGTCCCTGTCACCACAGACAAACTGAACAAGGAAACAGACAGTCCTTGTCACCACAGACAAACTCAACAAGGTAACAGACAGTCCCTGTCACCACAGACAAACTCAACAAGGTAACATACAGTCACCACAGACAAACTCAACAAGGTAACAGACAGTCACTGTCACCACAGACAAACTCAACAAGGTAACAGACAGTCACCACAGACAAACTCAACAAGGTAACAGACAGTCCCTGTCACCACAGACAAACTCAACAAGGTAACAGACCGTCCCTGTCACCACAGACAAACTCAACAAGGTTACAGACAGTCCCTGTCACCACAGACAAACTCAACAAGGTAACAGACAGTCACTGTCACCACAGACAAACTCAACAAGGTAACAGAGAGTCACCACAGACAAACTCAACAAGATAACAGACAGTCCCTATCACCACAGACAAACTCAACAAGGTTACAGACAGTCCCTGTCACCACAGACACACTCAACAAGGTAACAGACAGTCACTGTCACCACAGACACACTCAACAAGGTAACAGACAGTCACCACAGACAAACTCAACAAGGTAACAGACAGTCACAGTCACCACAGACAAACTCAACAAGGTAACAGACACACAGTTTTAATTGAATCTACTGAATAAGTTTAGTGATGTCATGTCAATTCATCCCCAGGCCAGGATGAGAGCGCATGATTGGGTGAGAGAGGTGGAGAAACCTGTCGTCGTCACAGAAACCATCGGGGGGGCGACGGAGGAGGAGCAAAGAGGAGAACCTGAAATAAGAGAGGGAGAGGAAGAGAAGAAAGAGGGGGAGGAGCTAAAGGAGAAGAAAGAGGGGGAGGAGCTGGAGGAGAAGAAAGAGGAGGAGGAGCTAAAGGAGAAGAAAGAGGGGGAGGAGCTGGAGGAGAAGAAAGAGGGGGAGGAGCTGGAGGAGAAGAAAGAGGGGGAGGAGCTAAAGGAGAAGAAAGAGGGGGAGGAGGTAAAGGAGAATGAGGAAGAGAGACGATCCAGGTCTGTAGAGGTGAGATCTGTTGTTTGACAGAGAACTGTCTGTCTGTCCCTCTGTCCGTCCCTCTGTCTGTCTGTCTGTCTGTCTGTCTGTCTGTCTGTCTGTCTGTCTGTCTGTCTGTCCCTCTGTCTGTCCGTCCCTCTGTCTGTCCGTCTGTCCGTCCCTCTGTCTGTCCGTCCGTCCGTCCCTCTGTCTGTCTGGCTGTCTGTCCCTCTGTCTGTCTGTCTCATGTTCTCTCTCTCTCCCTCACTTTTCGTTTTAAGCACGTAGTGTGTGTTAATGTCTATATAATGTGTGTGTGCTTGTGTGTGTGTGTGTGTGTCTAGGCAGTGTACCTCTGTTCAGTGGGCTCCCTGGCAGAGGTGACAGCCCGCAGTATCGAACAGCTCCACAAGGTGGCAGAGTTGATCCTCCACGGACAGGACCTGGAGAAACCTGCCAGAGACCAGGCTCACATACTCACCAGGTCTGTTGGGGGGGGAAACCTGTTAGAAACCAGGCTGTAGGGGGGGGAGAAACCTGCTAGAGACCAGGATGTAGGGGGGGGGACAGGACCAGGAGAAACCTGTTAGAGACCAGGATGTAGGGGGGGGGAGAAACCTGCTATAGAGACCAGGATGTAGGGGGGGGAGAAACCTGCTAGAGACCAGGATGTAGGGGGGGGACAGGACCAGGAGAAACCTGTTAGAGACCAGGATGTAGGGGGGGGACAGGACCAGGAGAAACCTGCTAGAGACCAGGATGTAGGGGGGGGACAGGACCAGGAGAAACCTGCTAGAGACCAGGATGTAGGGGGGGGGACAGGACCAGGAGAAACCTGTTAGAGACCAGGATGTAGGGGGGGGACAGGACCAGGAGAAACCTGCTAGAGACCAGGATGTAGGGGGGGGACAGGACCAGGAGAAACCTGCTAGAGACCAGGATGTAGGGGGGGGACAGGACCAGGAGAAACCTGTTAGAGACCAGGATGTAGGGGGGGGAGAGACAGGAGAAACCTGCTAGAGACCAGGATGTACTGGGGGGTCTGTGTGTGTGGTGAATATGACCTTCCACTCATATGTATATTCTGAGCATCGTTAATGTCTGTGACTGTTGCAGGTTGACGTGTGCCATGTGTCGGGAGGTGGGTTGTCTTGCCAGGAAGTTCTCTGGTACTCTGCTCACCGTTGGGGTAAGATGTACTCTGTGTGTGTGTGTGTGTGTGCGTGTGTGTGTACTGGGACTTTATCTCCAACACAATAAATGAATGACATTAAGGTCAGGTGATCAGCTGATCATCACCCCCATTGGTTCTCTGACTCCCTTCCTGCCCTTCTCCAGGTTCAGAGAAAAGCAGAAGAGTTGAACCCTTTGGTAGACAGTGTGCTGCTTGAGGTAAGACATACAACTGTTGTTCTGTAGGGTTCTAACAGTGTTCCGTAGGGTTCTAACAGTGTTCTGTTGTTCTGTAGGTTTCTAACAGTGTTCTGCTGTTCCGATGGGTTCTAACAGTGTTCCGTAGGGTTCTAACAGTGTTCCGTAGGGTTCTAACAGTGTTCCGTAGGGTTCTAACAGTGTTCCGAAGGGTTCTAACAGTGTTCTGTAGGGTTCTAACAGTGCTCTGTTGTTCTGTAGGTTTCTAACAGTGTTCTGCTGTTCCGAAGGGTTCTAACAGTGTTCCCGTAGGGTTCTAACAGTGTTCCGTAGGGTTCTAACAGTGTTCCAAAGGGTTCTAACAGTGTTCTGTAGGGTTCTAACAGTGTTCTGAAGGGTTCTAACAGTGTTCTGTTGTTCTGTAGGGTTCTAACAGTGTTCTGTTGTTCCGAAGGGTTCTAACAGTGTTCTGTAGGGTTCTAACAGTGTTCCGTTGTTCCTTAGGGTTCTAACAGCACCACATACATCCAGAACGCCTTCCAGCTCCTCCTCCCGGTTCTCCAGATGTCACACATCCAGACCCAGAGCTCTAGGACCCGCACGGAACCACAGCCCTAACCCTGTCGTAGCCACAGTAAATACACCTCATACTGCTGAAGTGCTGTTAGCATACTAGCCAGTCCTAATGATGTAACTATGTACAGGAAGATAATGTGATATATATATAAATAACAGCGATACGGAAGTCAACTACTAGGTTGCCATAGTAACAGACTGACTAGGATATCTTTAAACTATTAGGTAATGCAGTAACTTAGTATAGTTTCATGTAAGGGGAACAACTTCTCAGATTGAAGAGCTTGTACTCATGTCTATTAAGCATCTCCAAATTGATTATTTTATTATATATACACATATATATTAATCATATTTATATATATATTTATATATTACTGCTCAGAGGTAAATCTAAACATGATTCATGTCAACTGGCTAATTTAACCCGGTGTATCAGATTATGTCTTATCGTTTTAAAAAGCGAAACCCAAAAAATAGTTTGTTTTTAGTGTCACGTAAAACCAGATCAGTGCAGTGTGTTGTTTAACAGTGGCGTCCCTGAAGCATATTAGGGTTCAGTGCTTTTCTCAAAAAGACACATCGACATATTTTTCCAGTTGTTTGTTGCTTTGTCAGCTCAGGTGTTCGAACCAGAGACCTTTGGGTTCCTGGGCCCAATGCGCTAACCGCTAGGGTACCTGCTGGTTACTGGCCCAGCGCGCTAACCGCTAGGCTACATGCTGGTTCCTGGGCCCAACGCGCTAACCGCTAGGCTACATGCCGCAGGTATTGATGTTCCCTGCTTAATGAAGGGGTGTTTCTTTACATCGCAGAACAACTGACCTTGTTTAAATGGCAGAACAACAAACCTTGACATTAACGGACAAAGACAAAAAAGGACCAGCACTATAATGCTCTATATTTCTATTTCTGTGTGTTTATTGTTTTTAGGTCCACTGGTTTATTAAGTCGTTGTTGGATCATTTATTAATCTGCTGCTATGGTAACGGAGATGGAATCTGACAACGGAACCTGTAATCACAAAATAACAACAACGAAAAATAAAAACACCTTTTTTAAACCTTTTAACTGTTTCAGAGCCATGTCTTTATATAAACACACACACACACACACCACACACACACACACACACACACACACAATGTTTTTCCATAAAGAAATCCTAAAATAGCCGTTGTCCTTGTGGGGGGGGGGGGTGTCCTTCAGGGGTCTTTTGAGGATCTCCAGGACCCAGGAGGAGGACAATAAACCCCCCCATCAAGACAGCATTCAGGGACCCTATTCAGGGACACCATTCGGGGACACCATTCATTTAAAAAACAAAAACTGATGTTAAAAGGAAGTAATGTCTTGGTGTTCCTGTCTTCTGCTCTGTTCATCTAGAGCTCTTCAGGAGAAAGGGATGAGTGGAGAGGGTGGCTACGGTGGTGGAGCGCTAGAGGGAGAGAGAGAGACAGAGAGACAGAGAGGGAGAGAGAGACAGAGGGAGAGACAGAGAGAGAGAGACAGAGAGACAGAGAGGGGGAGAGAGAGAGACAGAGAGAGAGACAGAGAAAGAAAGAAAAGAGAGATGGAGAGAGTGAGTGGCAGAGAGATGTTAGTTGGTATAAATATATATATTATTATAGGTATTCATATATTTATATATATATTATATATTATAGGTATTAATATATATATTATAGGTATTAATATATATATATAATAGGTATTAATATATATATATAATAGGTATTAATATATATATATAATAGGTATTAATATATATAATAGGTATTAATATATATTATAGGTATTAATATATATTATAGGTATTAATATGTATTATTATAGGTATTAATATGTATATATTATAGGTATTAATATATATTATAGGTATTAATATATATATATATATATATATATTGTAGGTATTAATATATATATTATTATAGTTATTAATATATATATATATTATAGGTATTAATATATATATTATAGGTATTAATATATATTATTATAGATATTAATATATATATTATTATAGATATTAATATATATTATTATAGTTATTAATATATATATTGTAGGTATTAATATATATTATTATAGTTATTAATATATATATTATTATAGATATTAATATATATATTATTATAGATATTAATATATATTATTATAGTTATTAATATATATATTGTAGGTATTAATATATATATTATAGGTATTAATATATATATTATAGGTATTCATATATATATTATAGGTATTAATATATATATTGTAGGTATTAATATATATATATATATATTGTAGGTATTAATATATATATTGTAGGTATTAATATATATATTGTAGGTATTAATATATATATATATTGTAGGTATTAATATATATATTGTAGGTATTAATATATATATTATAGGTATTAATATATATATTGTAGGTATTAATATATATATATATATATTGTAGGTATTAATATATATATTGTAGGTATTAATATATATATTGTAGGTATTAATATATATATATATTGTAGGTATTAATATATATATTGTAGGTATTAATATATATATTGTAGGTATTAATATATATTGTAGGTATTAATATATATATATATTGTAGGTATTAATATATATATTATAGGTATTAATTAATTAATGAACATTGTCTTTAGAACTCTCACCTGTGTCATTACCGTAGTAACCCTGACGAGGCTCGTCCTCTGAGAACACACACACGTAGCAAGGTCAGTGTGTGTGTTCCTGTGTGTGTGTGTGTTCCTGTGTGTGTGTTCCTGTGTGTGTGTGTGTGTGTTCCTGTGTGTGTGTGTTCCTATATGTGTGTGTGTGTTCCTTACCTGCAGTCTTCTCTTCATGAATAGGTGACAACAGGCCTGTTCATTGAAAACACAACATTACTACTACAACACACACACACACACACACACACACACACACACACACACACACACACACACACACACACATATATAGGAACACACACACAGGAACACATATAGGAACACACATTTATATATATATATTATAGTTAGCTATACCGCTACATGGTAAAACAGTAGTGTGTAGTTCCAGTAGTTAGCTACATGGTAAAACAGTAGTGTGTAGTTCCAGTAGTTAGCTATACCGCTACATGGTAAAACAGTAGTGTGTAGTTCCAGTAGTTAGCTTCACCGCTACATGATAAAACAGTAGTGTGTAGTTTCAGTAGTTAGCTTCACCGCTACATGATAAAACAGTAGTGTGTAGTTCCAGTAGTTAGCTACACCGCTACATGGTAAAACAGTAGTGTGTAGTTCCAGTAGTTAGCTACACCGCTACATGGTAAAACAGTAGTGTGTAGTTTCAGTAGTTAGCTACACCGCTACATGGTAAAACAGTAGTTAACTACTGAAAACACGACCTAGATGTGAATTTAGTTCAACTACCACCGAGATGCTGCAAAATGTATAAACATGACTAGTCCATTACTTCCCAACACTGTACACACACCCACACGCACACGCACACACACCTGTCCAGTATGTTGTCCTGAGCAGCAGTTCTATGGAAGGAGATCACAGCGTCAGTCTATGAGACAGGAAGGTACGTCTACTATTCTGCATCCCCAATGGCTCCCTATTCCCTTAGTGACCGACTTTAGAACAGTGATCATAGGGCTCTAGTCCCTATATAGTGCAGTGACCATAGGGTTCTATTCCCTATATAGTGCAGTGACCATAGGGTTCTATTCCCTATATAGTGCAGTGACCATAGGGCTCTAGTCCCTATATAGTGCAGTGACCATAGGGCTCTAGTCCCTATATAGTGCAGTGACCATAGGGCTCTATTCCCTATATAGTGCAGTGACCATAGGGCTCTGTTCCCTATATAGTGCAGTGACCATAGGGCTCTATTCCCTATATAGTGCAGTGACCATAGGGCTCTATTCCCTATATAGTGCAGTGACCATAGGGCTCTATTCCCTATATAGTGCAGTGACCATAGGGCTCTGTTCCCGATATAGTGCAGTGACCATAGGGCTCTATTCCCTATAAAGTGCAGTGACCATAGGGCTCTATTCCCTATATAGTGCAGTGACCATAGGGCTCTGTTCCCTATATAGTGCAGTGACCATAGGGCTCTATTCCCTATATAGTACAGTGACCATAGGGCTCTAGTCCCTATATAGTGCAGTGACCATAGGGCTCTAGTCCCTATATAGTGCATTGACCATAGGGCTCTATTCCCTATATAGTGCAGTGACCATAGGGCTCTATTCCCTATATAGTGCAGTGACCATAGGGTTCTATTCCCTATATAGTGCAGTGACCATAGGGCTCTATTCCCTATATAGTGCAGTGACCATAGGGCTCTATTCCCTATATAGTGCAGTGACCATAGGGTTCTATTCCCTATATAGTGCAGTGACCATAGGGCTCTATTCCCTATATAGTGCAGTGACCATAGGGCTCTATTCCCTATATAGTGCTGTGACCATAAGGCTCTATTCCCTATATAGTGCAGTGACCATAGGGCTTTATTCCCTATATAGTGCAGTGACCATAGGGCTCTATTCCCTATATAGTGCAGTGACCATAGGGTTCTATTCCCTATATAGTGCTGTGACCATAGGGCTTTATTCCCTATATAGTGCAGTGACCATAGGGTAGGATGCCATTTGGGATGCAGGCTATTCTGTTTTCTGCTGTTGGAGAGAGATAGGGAGAGAGAGAGAGATAGGGAGAGAGAGAGGGGGGGAGAAAGAGAGAGGGGGAAAGAGAGGGATAGGGAGAGAGGGGGAAAGAGAGAGAGAGGGAGATAGGGAGAGAGAGAGGGAGAGCGGGGATAGAGAGAGAGAGGTACCTGAGGAGTGATTTAGTGAAACAGAGACATCAGGGAGGTCCGTGTTGAAACCTCTGGTCCGGAACCCACTGGCCCCTCTGGAGGGGGAGAGAGAGGTACCTGAGGAGTGATTTAGTGAAACAGAGACACCAGGGAGGTCCGTGTTGAATCCTCTGGTCTGGAACACACTGGCTGGATACACTCTGGGCTCCTCTGGGAGGGGGGAGAAAGGAGGAGAGGGAGGGGTAGGAGAGGGAGAGGGGAAGGGGAAGGCAGAGAAGGGGGGAGAAAGGAGAAGAGGGAGGGGTAGGAGAGAGGAAGGGGGAAGGCAGAGAAGGGGGGAGAAAGGAGGAGAGGGAGGGGTAGGAGAGGGAGAGGGGAAGGCAGAAAAGGGGGGGAGAAAGGAGGAGAGGGAGGGGTAGGAGAGGGAGAGGGGAAGGCAGAAAAGGGGGGGAGAAAGGAGGAGAGGAGGGGTAGGAGAGGGAGAGGGAAACAATTGTGTGTGTGTCCCCACAAGGTTAGTTATACAAGACTGTGTGTGTGTGTGTGTGTGTGTGTGTGTGTGTGTGTGGTGTGTGTGTGTCTGTGTGTCCCCACAAGGTTAGTTATACAAGACTGTGTGTGTGTGTGTCTGTGTGTCCCCACAAGGTTGGTAATACACGACTGTGTGTGTCTGTGTGTCCCACAAGGTTAGTAATACAAGACTGTGTGTGTGTGCGTGTCTGTGTGTCCCCACAAGGTTAGTTATACAAGACTGTGTGTCTGTGTGTCCCCCACAAGGTTTAGTTATACAAGACTGTGTGTGTGTGTGTGTGTGGCGTGTCTGTGTCCCCACAAGGTTAGTTATACAAGACTGTGTGTGTGTGTGTGCTGTGTGTCCCCACAAGGTTAGTTATACAAGACTGTGTGTGTGTGTGCGTGTCCCCCAACAAGGTTAGTTATACAAGACTGTGTGTGTGTGTGTGTGTGTCTGTGTGTCCCCACAAGGTTAGTTATACAAGACTGTGTGTGTGTGTGTGTGTGTGTGTGTGTGTGTGTGTGTGTGTGTGTGTGTGTGTGTGTGTGTGTGTGTGTGTGCGTGTCTGTGTCCCCACAAGGTTAGTTATACAAGACTGTGTGTGTGTGTGTGCGTGTCGTGTTTCCCCACAAGGTTAGTTATACAAGACTGTGTGTGTGTGTGTCTGTGTGTCCCCACAAGGTTAGTTATACAGACTGTGTGTGTGTGTGTGTGTGTGTGTGTGTGTGTGTGTGTGTGTGTGTGTGTGTGTGTGGTTGTGTGTGTGTGTGTGCGTGTCTGTGTCCCCACAAGGTTAGTTATACAAGACTGTGTGTGGTGTGTGTGCGTGTCTGTGTCCCCACAAGGTTAGTTATACAAGACTGTGTGTGTGTGTGTGTGTGTCTGTGTGTCCCCACAAGGTTAGTTATACACGACTGTGTGTGTGTGTGTGCGTGCGTGTCCCCACAAGGTTAGTTATACAAGACTGTGTGTGTGTGTGTGTCTGTGTGTCCCCACAAGGTTAGTTATACAAGACTGTGTGTGTGTGTGTGTCTGTGTCCCCACAAGGTTAGTTATACGAGACTGTGTGTGTGTGTCCCCACAAGGTTAGTTATACAAGACTGTGTGTGTGTGTGTGTCTGTGTCCCCACAAGGTTAGTTATACGAGACTGTGTGTGTGTGTGTGTGTGTCTGTGTGTCCCCACAGGTTAGTTATACAAGACTGTGTGTGTGTGTGTGTGTCCCCCCACAAGGTTAGTTATACAAGACTGTGTGTGTGTGTGTGTGTGTGTGTGTCTGTGTGTCCCCACAAGGTTAGTTATACACGACTGTGTGTGTGTGTGTGTGTGTCCACAAGGTTAGTTATACACGACTGTGTGTGTGTGTGTGTGTGTGTGTGTGTGTGTGTCTGTGTGTCCCCACAAGGTTAGTTATACACGACTGTGTGTGTGTGTGTGTGTATGTGTCTGTGTGTCCCCACAAGGTTAGTTATACAAGACTGTGTTGTGTGTGTGTCTGTGTCCCCACAAGGTTAGTTATACGAGACTGTGTCTGTGTGTGTGGTCTGTGTGTCCCCACAAGGTTAGTTATACGAGACTGTGTCTGTGTGTGTGTCTGTGTGTCCCCACAAGGTTAGTAATACAAGACTGTGTGTGTGTCTGTGTGCGTGTGTCCCCCAAAAGGTTAGTAATACAATACAAGATTGTGTGTGTGTGTGTGTCTCTTCAGTTATACAAACTGTGTGTGTGTCTGTGTGTCCCCACAAGGTTAGTTATACAAGACTGTGTGTCTGTGTGTCCCCACAAGGTTCGTTATACAAGACTGTGTGTCTGTGTGTCCCCACAAGGGGTTCGTTATACGAGACTGTGTGTGTTGACTCACTTCGACAGCAGCGAGTCCTCCAGTAGATCAGACCCAGGACCGTGGTGAGGACAGTCAACATGACCACAACCACAGGACAAACCACGCCACCCTGAAGACACACAACCACTCACCTAGAGAGAGGAGGGAGAGGGAGGGGGAGGAGAAAGAGAGAGAGAGAGAGAGGGAGAGGAGGGGGGAGGAGAGAGAGGGGGAGGAAGAGAGAGAGAGAGAGAGAGAGAGAAGGAGAGAGAGAGAGGGGGAGGAGAGGGGGAGAGAGAGAGAGAGAGAGAGAGAGAGAGAGAGAGAGAGAGAGAGAGAGAGAGAGAGGAGGAGGG
>NW_022264773.1:0-23302 GCF_002021735.2 Oncorhynchus kisutch
TTTGGTAGTGCTAGCTGTCTAGTCTCCCTTATGGCTCTAAGCTGGTAGTGGTAGTGGGGTAGTATGTGTCTAGTATCCCTTACGGCTCTAATCTGATAGTGGGTTGGAAATGGGTCTAGTCTCCCTTATGCTATATCTGATAGTGGTATTCGGGTGGTAGATTTCTAGTATCCCTTATGGAATAATCAGATAGTGGTAATGAGGTGGAAGTTGCCTAGGCTTCCTTTTTGCTCTAATCTGACAGTGGAGTTTGTGTGGTAGATGTCTAGTCTCCTTTACGGCTCTAATCTGATAGTGGTAGTGGGGTTGTAGATGTGTAGTCTCCTTTACGGCTCTAATCTGATAGTGGTTGCTGTCTAGTGTCCACTATGGCTCTAATCTGGTAATGATATAGGAGTGGTAGATGTCTAGTCTCCTTTATGGCTCTAATCTGGTAGTGGTAGATGTCTTATCTCCCTTAATCTGATAGTGGTAGTGGGGGTGGTATGTGTCTAGTATCCCTTACGGCTCTAATCTGATAGTGGTAGTGGTTGGAAATGTCTAGTCTCCCTTATGGCTCTAATCTGGTAGTGGTAGATGTCTAGGTTCCCTTATGGCTCTAATCTGATGGTGGTAGATGTCTAGTCTTCCTTATGGCGCTAATCTGACAGTGGTAATGGTGTGGTAGATGCCTAGGCTCCCTTTTGGCTCTAATCTGATAGTGGTTGTTGGGTTGTAGATGTCTAGACTCCCTTATGGCTCTAATTTGGTAGTAGAGCTGTTTAGTCTTTTTTACGGCTCTAATCTGATAGTGGTAGTTGGGTGGTAGATGTCTAGTCTCCTTTACGGCTCTAGTCTGATAGTGGTAGAATTCTAATCTCCTTTATGGCTCTAATCTGATTAGTGGTAGTGGGTGGTATGTGTCTAGTATCCCTTATGGCTCTAATCTGATAGTGGTATTTGGGTGGTAGATGTCTAGTCTCCCTTATGGCTGTAATCTGATAGTGGTAGTGGGTTGGAAGATGTCTAGTCTCCCTTATGGCTGTAATCTGATAGTGGTATTTGGGTGGTAGATGTCTAGTATCCCTTAAGGCTGGTTGATGTCTAGTTTCCTTTACGGCTCTAATCTGATAGTGGTAGAATTATAATCTCCTTTATGGCTCTAATCTGATAGTGGTAGTGGGGTTGTAGATGTCTCGTCTCCTTTATGGCTCTAATCTGATAGTGGTAGTGGGGAGGAAGATGTCTAGTCTCCCTTATGGCTCTAATCTGATAGTGGTAGTGGGATTTGAGATGTCTAGATTCCCTTATGGATCTAATCTGGTGGTGGTAGATGCCTATTCTCCCTTATGCTCTGTGACGACCCTCCCACCCTGTCTGCCGCATTCTCTCTTGTTGGTTCCTTATTAGGATGTCGGTGTGCGGAGTTGGGAGGGTCATCAGCTACATGGGAAACACCTGGGCCCGGTGTCTCTCAGGATAAATACACCACATCCCCATTCATGGAGGAGACCCTCTCCATGCAGACACCTTTATGGATTTGTGTTGTGTTTCTTGGTGGTTTTTGGGTTGTTTGCGACAGCATCTTTCAACACCCTGCATTATCACATTCATGCGTGCAAAACACTCACTTACATTACTGATTACACACACCACTGTATATTTTCCTTAGTTGCTTTAATTAATAAATATATATTTTGTTACGCCTTATGTCCACGTTGTCTCCCTTTTGTTACGAGCTTGGAGCCGGTTCGTGACAGCTCTAATCTGATAGTGGTAGTGGGGTGGTACATGTCTAGTGTCCCTTATGGCTCTAATCTGATAGTGATAGATGTCTAGAATCCCTTATGGCTCTAATATGATAGTGGTACATGTCTAGTCTCCCTTATGGCTCTAATCTGATAGTGGTAGATGTCTAGTCTCCCATATGGCTCTAATCTGATAGTGGTAGGTGTCTAGTCGCCCTTATGGCTCTAATCTGATAGTGATAGATGTCTAGTCTACCTTATGCCCCTAATATGATAGTGTTATGTCTAGTCTCCCCTATGGCTCTAATCTGGTAATGGCAGATGTCTAGTCTCCCTTATGGCTCCAATCTGATAGTGGTAGTGTTGTGGAAGATGTCTAGTCTCCATTATGCCCCTAATATGATAGTGTTATGTCTAGTCTCCCCTATGGCTCTAATCTGGTAATGGCAGATGTCTAGTCTCCCTTATGGCTCCAATCTGATAGTGGTAGTGTTGTGGAAGATGTCTAGTCTCCCTTATGGCTCTAATCTGATAGTGATAGATGTCTAGTCTCCCTTATGGCTCTAATCTGATAGTGGTAGATGTCTAGGCTCCCTTATGGCTCTAATTTGGTAGTGCTAGCTGTCTAGTCTCTAATCTGGTAGTCTCCCTAGTCTCCCTTATGGCTCCAATCTGATAGTGGTAGTGTTGTGGAAGATGTCTAGTCTCCCTTATGGCTCTAATCTGATAGTGGTAGATGTCTAGTCTCCCTTATGGCTCTAATTTGGTAGTGCTAGCTGTCTAGTCTCCCTTATGGCTCTAAGCTGGTAGTGGTAGTGGGGTAGTATGTGTCTAGTATCCCTTACGGCTCTAATCTGATAGTGGGTTGGAAATTGTCTAGTCTCCCTTATGGCTATAATCTGATAGTGGTATTCGGGTGGTAGATTTCTAGTATCCCTTATGGGAATAATCAGATAGTGGTAATGAGGTGGAAGTTGCCTAGGCTTCCTTTTTGCTCTAATCTGACAGTGGTAGTTGTGTGGTAGATGTCTAGTCTCCTTTACGGCTCTAATCTGATAGTGGTAGTGGGGTTGTAGATGTGTAGTCTCCTTTACGGCTCTAATCTGATAGTGGTTGCTGTCTAGTGTCCACTATGGCTCTAATCTGGTAATGATATAGGAGTGGTAGATGTCTAGTCTCCTTTATGGCTCTAATCTGGTAGTGGTAGATGTCTTATCTCCCTTAATCTGATAGTGGTAGTGGGGTGGTATGTGTCTAGTATCCCTTACGGCTCTAATCTGATAGTGGTAGTGGGTTGGAAATGGTCTAGTCTCCCTTATGGCTCTAATCTGATGGTGGTAGGTGTCTAGTCTCCCTTATGTCTCTAATCTGATAGTGGTATATGTCTAGTCTCCCTTATGGCTCTAATCTGATATTGGCATATGTCTAATCTCCTTTATGGCTCTAATCTGATAGTTGAATTGGGATGGAAGATGTCTAGTCTCACTTATGGCTCTCATCTGGTAGTGGTAGATGTCTAGACCACCTTATTGCTCTAATCTGATAGTGGTAGTGGGGTGGTAGATCTCTATTCTCCTTAATGGCTCTAATCTGATTGTTGTTGTGGGGTGGTTGATGTCTAGTCTCCCTTATGGCTATAATCTGATAGTGGTAGTGGGGTTGTAGATGTCTAGTCTCCTTTCCGGCTCTAATCTGATAGTGGCATATGTCTAATCTCCTTTATGGCTCTAATCTGATTGTGGTTGTGGGGTGGAAGATGTCTAGACTCCCTTATGGCTCTAATCTGATAGTGGTAGATGTCTCGTCTCCTTTATGGCTCTAATCTGATAGTGGTAGTGGGGAGGAAGATGTCTAGTCTCCCTTATGGCTCTAATCTGATAGTGGTAGTGGGATTTGAGATGTCTAGATTCCCTTATGGATCTAATCTGGTGGTGGTAGATGCCTATTCTCCCTTATGGCTCTGTGACGACCCTCCCACCCTGTCTGCCGCATTCTCTCTTTGTTGTTTCCTTATTAGGATGTCGGTGTGCGGAGTTGGGAGGGTCATCAGCTACATGGGAAACACCTGGGCCCGGTGTCTCTCAGGATAAATACACCACTTCCCCATTCATGGAGGAGACCCTCTCCATGCAGACACCTTTATGGATTTTGTTGTGTTTCTTGGTGGTTTTTGGGTTGTTTGCGACAGCATCTTTCAACACCCTGCATTATCACATTCATGCGTGCAAAACACTCACTTACATTACTGATTACACACACCACTGTATATTTTCCTTAGTTGCTTTAATTAATAAATATATATTTTGTTACGCCTTATGTCCACGTTGTCTCCCTTTTGTTACGAGCTTGGAGCCGGTTCGTGACAGCTCTAATCTGATAGTGGTAGTGGGGTGGTACATGTCTAGTGTCCCTTATGGCTCTAATCTGATAGTGATAGATGTCTAGAATCCCTTATGGCTCTAATATGATAGTGGTACATGTCTAGTCTCCCTTATGGCTCTAATCTGATAGTGGTAGATGTCTAGTCTCCCATATGGCTCTAATCTGATAGTGGTAGGTGTCTAGTCGCCCTTATGGCTCTAATCTGATAGTGATAGATGTCTAGTCTACCTTATGCCCCTAATATGATAGTGTTATGTCTAGTCTCCCCTATGGCTCTAATCTGGTAATGGCAGATGTCTAGTCTCCCTTATGGCTCCAATCTGATAGTGGTAGTGTTGTGGAAGATGTCTAGTCTCCATTATGCCCCTAATATGATAGTGTTATGTCTAGTCTCCCCTATGGCTCTAATCTGGTAATGGCAGATGTCTAGTCTCCCTTATGGCTCCAATCTGATAGTGGTAGTGTTGTGGAAGATGTCTAGTCTCCCTTATGGCTCTAATCTGATAGTGATAGATGTCTAGTCTCCCTTATGGCTCTAATCTGATAGTGGTAGATGTCTAGTCTCCCTTATGGCTCTAATTTGGTAGTGCTAGCTGTCTAGTCTCTAATCTGGTAGTCTCCCTAGTCTCCCTTATGGCTCCAATCTGATAGTGGTAGTGTTGTGGAAGATGTCTAGTCTCCCTTATGGCTCTAATCTGATAGTGGTAGATGTCTAGTCTCCCTTATGGCTCTAATTTGGTAGTGCTAGCTGTCTAGTCTCCCTTATGGCTCTAAGCTGGTAGTGGTAGTGGGGTAGTATGTGTCTAGTATCCCTTACGGCTCTAATCTGATAGTGGGTTGGAAATTGTCTAGTCTCCCTTATGGCTATAATCTGATAGTGGTATTCGGGTGGTAGATTTCTAGTATCCCTTATGGGAATAATCAGATAGTGGTAATGAGGTGGAAGTTGCCTAGGCTTCCTTTTTGCTCTAATCTGACAGTGGTAGTTGTGTGGTAGATGTCTAGTCTCCTTTACGGCTCTAATCTGATAGTGGTAGTGGGGTTGTAGATGTGTAGTCTCCTTTACGGCTCTAATCTGATAGTGGTTGCTGTCTAGTGTCCACTATGGCTCTAATCTGGTAATGATATAGGAGTGGTAGATGTCTAGTCTCCTTTATGGCTCTAATCTGGTAGTGGTAGATGTCTTATCTCCCTTAATCTGATAGTGGTAGTGGGGTGGTATGTGTCTAGTATCCCTTACGGCTCTAATCTGATAGTGGTAGTGGGTTGGAAATGGTCTAGTCTCCCTTATGGCTCTAATCTGATGGTGGTAGGTGTCTAGTCTCCCTTATGTCTCTAATCTGATAGTGGTATATGTCTAGTCTCCCTTATGGCTCTAATCTGATATTGGCATATGTCTAATCTCCTTTATGGCTCTAATCTGATAGTTGAATTGGGGATGGAAGATGTCTAGTCTCACTTATGGCTCTCATCTGGTAGTGGTAGATGTCTAGACCACCTTATTGCTCTAATCTGATAGTGGTAGTGGGGTGGTAGATCTCTATTCTCCTTAATGGCTCTAATCTGATTGTTGTTGTGGGGTGGTTGATGTCTAGTCTCCCTTATGGCTATAATCTGATAGTGGTAGTGGGGTTGTAGATGTCTAGTCTCCTTTCCGGCTCTAATCTGATAGTGGCATATGTCTAATCTCCTTTATGGCTCTAATCTGATTGTGGTTGTGGGGTGGAAGATGTCTAGACTCCCTTATGGCTCTAATCTGATAGTGGTAGATGTCTCGTCTCCTTTATGGCTCTAATCTGATAGTGGTAGTGGGGAGGAAGATGTCTAGTCTCCCTTATGGCTCTAATCTGATAGTGGTAGTGGGATTTGAGATGTCTAGATTCCCTTATGGATCTAATCTGGTGGTGGTAGATGCCTATTCTCCCTTATGGCTCTGTGACGACCCTCCCACCCTGTCTGCCGCATTCTCTCTTTGTTGGTTCCTTATTAGGATGTCGGTGTGCGGAGTTGGGAGGGTCATCAGCTACATGGGAAACACCTGGGCCCGGTGTCTCTCAGGATAAATACACCACTTCCCCATTCATGGAGGAGACCCTCTCCATGCAGACACCTTTATGGATTTTGTTGTGTTTCTTGGTGGTTTTTGGGTTGTTTGCGACAGCATCTTTCAACACCCTGCATTATCACATTCATGCGTGCAAAACACTCACTTACATTACTGATTACACACACCACTGTATATTTTCCTTAGTTGCTTTAATTAATAAATATATATTTTGTTACGCCTTATGTCCACGTTGTCTCCCTTTTGTTACGAGCTTGGAGCCGGTTCGTGACAGCTCTAATCTGATAGTGGTAGTGGGGTGGTACATGTCTAGTGTCCCTTATGGCTCTAATCTGATAGTGATAGATGTCTAGAATCCCTTATGGCTCTAATATGATAGTGGTACATGTCTAGTCTCCCTTATGGCTCTAATCTGATAGTGGTAGATGTCTAGTCTCCCATATGGCTCTAATCTGATAGTGGTAGGTGTCTAGTCGCCCTTATGGCTCTAATCTGATAGTGATAGATGTCTAGTCTACCTTATGCCCCTAATATGATAGTGTTATGTCTAGTCTCCCCTATGGCTCTAATCTGGTAATGGCAGATGTCTAGTCTCCCTTATGGCTCCAATCTGATAGTGGTAGTGTTGTGGAAGATGTCTAGTCTCCATTATGCCCCTAATATGATAGTGTTATGTCTAGTCTCCCCTATGGCTCTAATCTGGTAATGGCAGATGTCTAGTCTCCCTTATGGCTCCAATCTGATAGTGGTAGTGTTGTGGAAGATGTCTAGTCTCCCTTATGGCTCTAATCTGATAGTGATAGATGTCTAGTCTCCCTTATGGCTCTAATCTGATAGTGGTAGATGTCTAGTCTCCCTTATGGCTCTAATTTGATAGTGCTAGCTGTCTAGTCTCTAATCTGGTAGTCTCCCTAGTCTCCCTTATGGCTCCAATCTGATAGTGGTAGTGTTGTGGAAGATGTCTAGTCTCCCTTATGGCTCTAATCTGATAGTGGTAGATGTCTAGTCTCCCTTATGGCTCTAATTTGGTAGTGCTAGCTGTCTAGTCTCCCTTATGGCTCTAATCTGGTAGTGGTAGTGGGGTAGTATGTGTCTAGTATCCCTTACGGCTCTAATCTGATAGTGGGTTGGAAATTGTCTAGTCTCCCTTATGGCTATAATCTGATAGTGGTATTCGGGTGGTAGATTTCTAGTATCCCTTATGGGAATAATCAGATAGTGGTAATGAGGTGGAAGTTGCCTAGGCCTCCTTTTTGCTCTAATCTGACAGTGGTAGTTGTCTGGTAGATGTCTAGTCTCCTTTACGGCTCTAATCTGATAGTGGTAGTGGGGTTGTAGATGTGTAGTCTCCTTTACGGCTCTAATCTGATAGTGGTTGCTGTCTAGTGTCCACTATGGCTCTAATCTGGTAATGATATAGGAGTGGTAGATGTCTAGTCTCCGTTATGGCTCTAATCTGGTAGTGGTAGATGTCTTATCTCCCTTAATCTGATAGTGGTAGTGGGGTGGTATGTGTCTAGTATCCCTTACGGCTCTAATCTGATAGTGGTAGTGGGTTGGAAATGGTCTAGTCTCCCTTATGGCTCTAATCTGGTAGTGGTAGATGTCTAGGTTCCCTTATGGCTCTAATCTGATGGTGGTAGATGTCTAGTCTTCCTTATGGCGCTAATCTGACAGTGGTAATGGTGTGGTAGATGCCTAGGCTCCCTTTTGGCTCTAATCTGATAGTGGTAGTTGGGTTGTAGATGTCTAGACTCCCTTATGGCTCTAATTTGGTAGTAGTAGCTGTTTAGTCTTTTTTACGGCTCTAATCTGATAGTGGTAGTTGGGTGGTAGATGTCTAGTCTCCTTTACGGCTCTAGTCTGATAGTGGTAGAATTCTAATCTCCTTTATGGCTCTAATCTGATAGTGGTAGTGGGTGGTATGTGTCTAGTATCCCTTATGGCTCTAATCTGATAGTGGTATTTGGGTGGTAGATGTCTAGTCTCCCTTATGGCTGTAATCTGATAGTGGTAGTGGGTTGGAAGATGTCTAGTCTCCCTTATGGCTGTAATCTGATAGTGGTATTTGGGTGGTAGATGTCTAGTATCCCTTAAGGCTGGTTGATGTCTAGTTTCCTTTACGGCTCTAATCTGATAGTGGTAGAATTATAATCTCCTTTATGGCTCTAATCTGATAGTGGTAGTGGGGTTGTAGATGTCTAGTCTCCTTTATGGCTCTAATCTGGTAGTGGTAGATGTCTTATCTCCCTTAATCTGATAGTGGTAGTGGGGTGGTATGTGTCTAGTATCCCTTACGGCTCTAATCTGATAGTGGTAGTGGGTTGGAAATTGTCTAGTCTCCTTTATGGCTCCAATCTGATAATGGTAGTGGGGTGGTAGATGTCTAGTCTCCTTTATGGCTCTAATCTTATAGTGGTAGATGTCTAGTATCCCTTATGGCTCTAATCTGATAGTGGTAGTGGGGATGGAAGATGTCTAGGCTCCCGTATGGCTCTAATCTTATAGTGGTAGATGTCTAGTCTCCCTTATGGCTCTAATCTGATAGTGGTAGGTGTCTAGTCTCCCTTATGGCTCTAATTTGATAGTGGTATATGTCTAGTCTCCCTTATGGCTCTAATCTGATAGTGGTAGGTGTCTAGACTCCCTTATGGCTCTAATTTGATAGTGGTAGTGGGGTGGAAGATGTCTAGTCTCCCTTATGGCTCTAATCTGATAGTGGTAGATGTCTAGTATCCCTTATGACTCTAATTTGATAGTGGTAGTGGGGATGGAAGATGTCTAGGCTCCCGTATGGCTCTAATCTTATAGTGGTAGGTGTCTAGTCTCCCTTATGGCTCTAATTTGATAGTGGTATATGTCTAGTCTCCCTTATGGCTCTAATCTGATAGTGGTAGGTGTCTAGACTCCCTTATGGCTCTAATTTGATAGTGGTAGTGCGGTGGAAGATGTCTAGTCTCCCTTATGGCTCTAATCTGATAGTGGTAGATGTCTCATCTCCTTTATGTCTCTAATCTGATAGTGGTAGTGGGGTGGAAGATGTCTAGTCTCCCTTATGGCTCTAATCTGATAGTGGTAGATGTCTCATCTCCTTTATGGCTCTAATCTGATAGTGGTAGTGGGGTGGAAGATGTCTAGTCTCCCTTATGGCTCTAATCTGATAGTGGTAGATGTCTCGTCTCCTTTATGTCTCTAATCTGATAGTGGTAGTGGGGTGGAAGATGTCTAGTCTCCCTTATGGCTCTAATTTGGTAGTGGTAGATGTCTAGTCTCCCTTATGGCTCTAATCTGATGGTGGTAGGTGTCTAGTCTCCCTTATGTCTCTAATCTGATAGTGGTATATGTCTAGTCTCCCTTATGGCTCTAATCTGATAGTGCCATATGTCTAATCTCCTTTATGGCTCTAATCTGATAGTTGAATTGGGGATGGAAGATGTCTAGTCTCACTTATGGCTCTCATCTGGTAGTGGTAGATGTCTAGACCACCTTATTGCTCTAATATGATAGTGGTAGTGGGGTGGTAGATCTCTAGTCTCCTTTATGGCTCTAATCTGATTGTGGTTGTGGGGTGGTAGATGTCTAGTCTCCCTTATGGCTCTAATCTGATAGTGGTAGGTGTCTAGTCTCCCTTATGGCTCTAATCTGATAGTGGTAGATGTCTAGTCTCCCTTATGGCTCTAATCTCATAGTGGTAGATGTCTAGTCTCCCTTATGGCTCTAATCTGATAGTGGTAGGTGTCTTGTCTCCCTTATGGCTCAAATCAATAGTGGTATGTGTCTAGACTCCCTTATGGCTCTAATCTGATAGTGGTAGTGGGGTGGAAGATGTCTAGTCTCCCGTATGGCTCTAATCTGAAAGTGGTAGATGTCTCGGCTCCTTTATGGCTCTAATCTGATAGTGGTAGCGGGGTGGAAGATGTCTAGTCTCCCTTATGGCTCTAATCTGATAGTGGTAGATGTCTCGTCTCCTTTATGGCTCTAATCTGATAGTGGTAGTGGGGTGGAAGATGTCTAGTCTCCCTTATGGCTCTAATCTGATAGTGGTAGATGTCTCATCTCCTTTATGGCTCTAATCTGATAGTGGTAGTGGGGTGGAAGATGTCTAGTCTCCCTTATGGCTCTAATTTGGTAGTGGTAGATGTCTAGTCTCCCTTATGGCTCTAATCTGATGGTGGTAGGTGTCTAGTCTCCCTTATGTCTCTAATCTGATAGTGGTATATGTCTAGTCTCCCTTATGGCTCTAATCTGATAGTGCCATATGTCTAATCTCCTTTATGGCTCTAATCTGATAGTTGAATTGGGGATGGAAGATGTCTAGTCTCACTTATGGCTCTCATCTGGTAGTGGTAGATGTCTAGACCACCGTATTGCTCTAATATGATAGTGGTAGTGGGGTGGTAGATCTCTAGTCTCCTTTATGGCTCTAATCTGATTGTGGTTGTGGGGTGGTAGATGTCTAGTCTCCCTTATGGCTATAATCTGATAGTGGTAGTGGGGTTGTAGATGTCTAGTCTCCTTTACGGCTCTAATCTGATAGTGGCATATGTCTAATCTCCTTTATGGCTCTAATCTGATTGTGGTTGTGGGGTGGAAGATGTCTAGACTCCCTTATGGCTCTAATCTGATAGTGGTAGATGTCTCGTCTCCTTTATGGCTCTAATCTGATAGTGGTAGTGGGGTGGAAGATGTCTAGTCTCCCTTATGGCTCTAATCTGATAGTGGTAGATGTCTCATCTCCTTTATGGCTCTAATCTGATAGTGGTAGTGGGGTGGAAGATGTCTAGTCTCCCTTATGGCTCTAATCTGATGGTGGTAGGTGTCTAGTCTCCCTTATGTCTCTAATCTGATAGTGGTATATGTCTAGTCTCCCTTATGGCTCTAATCTGATAGTGCCATATGTCTAATCTGCTTTATGGCTCTAATCTGATAGTTGAATTGGGGATGGAAGATGTCTAGTCTGCCTTATTGCTCTAATCTGAAAATGGTAGTGGGGTGGTAGATGTCTAGTCTCCCTTGTGGCTCTAATCTTATAGTGGTATAATGTCTAGTCTCCCTTATGGCTCTAATCTGATAGTGGTAGGTGTCTAGACTCCCTTATGGCTCTAATTTGATAGTGGTAGTGGAAGATGTCTAGTCTCCCTTATGGCTCTAATCTGATAGTGGTAGATGTCTCATCTCCTTTATGGCTCTAATCTGATAGTGGTAGTGGGGTGGAAGATGTCTAGTCTCCCTTATGGCTCTAATCTGATAGTGGTAGATGTCTCGTCTCCTTTATGTCTCTAATCTGATAGTGGTAGTGGGGTGGAAGATGTCTAGTCTCCCTTATGGCTCTAATTTGGTAGTGGTAGATGTCTAGTCTCCCTTATGACTCTAATCTGATAGTGGTAGGTGTCTAGTCTCCCTTATGTCTCTAATCTGATAGTGGTATATGTCTAGTCTCCCTTATGGCTCTCATCTGGTAGTGGTAGATGTCTAGTCTCCCTTATGGCTCTAATCTCATAGTGGTAGATGTCTAGTCTCCCTTATGGCTCTAATCTGATAGTGGTAGGTGTCTTGTCTCCCTTATGGCTCAAATCAATAGTCGTATGTGTCTAGACTCCCTTATGGCTCTAATCTGATAGTGGTAGTGGGGTTGTAGATGTCTAGTCTCCTTTACGGCTCTAATCTGATAGTGGCATATGTCTAATCTCCTTTATGGCTCTAATCTGATTGTGGTTGTGGGGTGGAAGATGTCTAGACTCCCTTATGGCTCTAATCTGATAGTGGTAGATGTCTCGTCTCCTTTATGGCTCTAATCTGATAGTGGTAGTGGGGTGGAAGATGTCTAGTCTCCCTTATGGCTCTAATCTGAAAGTGGTAGATGTCTCGGCTCCTTTATGGCTCTAATCTGATAGTGGTAGCGGGGTGGAAGATGTCTAGTCTCCCTTATGGCTCTAATCTGATAGTGGTAGATGTCTCGTCTCCTTTATGGCTCTAATCTGATAGTGGAAGTGGGGTGGAAGATGTCTAGTCTCCCTTATGGCTCTAATCTGATAGTGGTAGATGTCTTGTCTCCTTTATGGCTCTAATCTGATAGTGGTAGTGGGGTGGAAGATGTCTAGTCTCCCTTATGGCTCTAATTTGGTAGTGGTAGATGTCTAGTCTCCCTTGTGACTCTAATCTGATAGTGGTAGGTGTTTAGTCTCCCTTATGACTCTAATCTGATAGTGGTAGGTGTCTTGTCTCCCTTATGTCTCTAGTCTGATAGTGGTATATGTCTAGCCTCCCTTATGGCTCTAATCTGATAGTGGTAGTGGGGTGGAAGATGTCTAGTCTCCCTTATGGCTCTAATTTGGTAGTGGTAGATGTCTAGTCTCCCTTATGACTCTAATCTGATAGTGGTAGGTGTCTAGTCTCCCTTATGTCTCTAATCTGATAGTGGTATATGTCTAGTCTCCCTTATGGCTCTCATCTGGTAGTGGCAGATGTCTAGTCTCCCTTATGGTTCCAATCTGATAGTAATAGTAGGGTGGAAGATGTCTAGTCTCCCTTATGGATCTAATCTGGTGGTGGTAGATGCCTATTCTCCCTTATGGCTCTAATCTGATAGCGGTAGATGTCTAGTCTGCCTTATTGCTCTAATCTGAAAATGGTAGTGGGGTGGTAGATGTCTAGTCTCCCTTGTGGCTCTAATCTGATAGTGGTAGATGTCTAGTCTCCCTTATGGCTCTAATCTTATAGTGGTAGATGTCTAGTCTCCCTTATGGCTCTAATCTGATAGTGGTAGGTGTCTAGTCTCCCTTATGGCTCTAATTTGATAGTGGTATATGTCTAGTCTCCCTTATGGCTCTAATCTGATAGTGGTAGGTGTCTAGACTCCCTTATGGCTCTAATTTGATAGTGGTAGTGGAAGATGTCTAGTCTCCCTTATGGCTCTAATCTGATAGTGGTAGATGTCTCATCTCCTTTATGGCTCTAATCTGATAGTGGTAGTGGGGTGGAAGATGTCTAGTCTCCCTTATGGCTCTAATCTGATAGTGGTAGATGTCTCATCTCCTTTATGGCTCTAATCTGATAGTGGTAGTGGGGTGGAAGATGTCTAGTCTCCCTTATGGCTCTAATCTGATAGTGGTAGATGTCTCGTCTCCTTTATGTCTCTAATCTGATAGTGGTAGTGGGGTGGAAGATGTCTAGTCTCCCTTATGGCTCTAATTTGGTAGTGGTAGATGTCTAGTCTCCCTTATGACTCTAATCTGATAGTGGTAGGTGTCTAGTCTCCCTTATGTCTCTAATCTGATAGTGGTATATGTCTAGTCTCCCTTATGGCTCTCATCTGGTAGTGGCAGATGTCTAGTCTCCCTTATGGTTCCAATCTGATAGTGGTAGTAGGGTGGAAGATGTCTAGTCTCCCTTATGGATCTAATCTGGTGGTGGTAGATGCCTATTCTCCCTTATGGCTCTAATCTGATAGCGGTAGATGTCTAGTCTGCCTTATTGCTCTAATCTGAAAATGGTAGTGGGGTGGTAGATGTCTACTCTCCCTTGTGGCTCTAATCTGATAGTGGTAGATGTCTACTCTCCCTTATGGCTCTAATCTTATAGTGGTAGATGTCTAGTCTCCCTTATGGCTCTAATCTGATAGTGGTAGGTGTCTAGTCTCCCTTATGGCTCTAATTTGATAGTGGTATATGTCTAGTCTCCCTTATGGCGCTAATCTGATAGTGGTAGGTGTCTAGACTCCCTTATGGCTCTAATTTGATAGTGGTAGTTGGGTGGAAGATGTCTAGTCTCCCTTATGGCTCTAATCTGATAGTGGTAGATGTCTCATCTCCTTTATGGCTCTAATCTGATAGTGGTAGTGGGGTGGAAGATGTCTAGTCTCCCTTATGGCTCTAATCTGATAGTGGTAGATGTCTCGTCTCCTTTATGTCTCTAATCTGATAGTGGTAGTGGGGTGGAAGATGTCTAGTCTCCCTTATGGCTCTAATTTGGTAGTGGTAGATGTCTAGTCTCCCTTATGGCTCTAATCTGATGGTGGTAGGTGTCTAGTCTCCCTTATGTCTCTAATCTGATAGTGGTATATGTCTAGTCTCCCTTATGGCTCTAATCTGATAGTGCCATATGTCTAATCTCCTTTATGGCTCTAATCTGATAGTTGAATTGGGGATGGAAGATGTCTAGTCTCACTTATGGCTCTAATCTGGTAGTGGTAGATGTCTAGACCACCGTATTGCTCTAATATGATAGTGGTAGTGGGTTGGTAGATCTCTAGTATCCTTTATGGCTCTAATCTGATTGTGGTTGTGGGGTGGTAGATGTCTAGTCTCCCTTATGGCTATAATCTGATAGTGGTAGTGGGGTTGTAGATGTCTAGTCTCCTTTACGGCTCTAATCTGATAGTGGCATATGTCTAATCTCCTTTATGGCTCTAATCTGATTGTGGTTTTGGGGGTGGAAGATGTCTAGACTCCCTTATGGCTCTAATCTGATAGTGGTAGATGTCTTGTCTCCTTTATGGCTCTAATCTGATAGTGGTAGTGGGGTGGAAGATGTCTAGTCTCCCTTATGGCTCTAATCTGATAGTGGTAGATGTCTCATCTCCTTTATGGCTCTAATCTGATAGTGGTAGTGGGGTGGAAGATGTCTAGTCTCCCTTATGGCTCTAATTTGGTAGTGGTAGATGTCTAGTCTCCCTTATGGCTCTAATCTGATGGTGGTAGGTGTCTAGTCTCCCTTATGTCTCTAATCTGATAGTGGTATATGTCTAGTCTCCCTTATGGCTCTAATCTGATAGTGCCATATGTCTAATCTGCTTTATGGCTCTAATCTGATAGTTGAATTGGGGATGGAAGATGTCTAGTCTCACTTATGGCTCTCATCTGGTAGTGGTAGATGTCTAGACCACCTTATTGCTCTAATATGATAGTGGTAGTGGGGTGGTAGATCTCTAGTCTCCTTTATGGCTCTAATCTGATTGTGGTTGTGGGGTGGTAGATGTCTAGTCTCCCTTATGGCTATAATCTGATAGTGGTAGATCTCTAGTCTCCTTTATGGCTTTAATCTAATAGTGGGAGTGGGGTGGTAGATGTCTAGTCTCCCTTATGGCACTAATCTGGTAGTGACAGATGTCTAGTCTTATGGCTCCAATCTGATAGTGGTAGTGGGGGTGGAAGATATCTAGTCTCCCTTATGGCTCTAATCTGATAGTGGTAGATGTCTCGTCTCCTTAATGGCTCTAATCTGATAGTGGTAGTGGGGTGGTAGATGTCTAGACTCCCCCATGGATCTAATCTGGTGGTGGAAGATATCTAGTCTTCCTTATGGATCCAATCTGATAGTGGTAGTGGGGTGGAAGATGTCTAGGCTCCTTTATGGCTCTAATCTGATAGTGGTAGTGGGGTGGTAGATGTCCAGTCTCCCTTATGGCTCTAATCTGAAAGTGGTAGATGTCTTTTCTCCCTTATGGATCCAATCTGATAGTGGTAGTGGGGTGGAAGATGTCTAGGCTCCCTTATGGCTCTAATCTGATAGTGGTAGTGGGGTTGTAGATGTCTCGTCTCCTTTATGGCTCTAATCTGATAGTGGTAGTGGGGTTGTAGATGTCTAGTCTCCTTTATGGCTCTAATCTGATAGTGGTAGTGGGGTGGTAGATGTCCAGTCTCCCTTATGGCTCTAATCTGGTGGTGGTAGATGTCTAGTCTCCCTTATGGCTCTAATCTGATAGTGGTAGATGTCTCGTCTCCTTTATGGCTCTAATCCGATAGTGGTAGTGGGGTGGAAGATGTCTAGACTCCCTTATGGCTCTAATCTGATCGTGGTAGATATCTAGTCTCCCTTATGGCTCTAATCTGATAGTGTTAGTGGGGTGGTAGATGTCTAGACTCCCTGATGGCTCCAATCTGATAATGGTGGGGGGTGGAAGATGTGTATTCTCCCTTATGGCTCTAATCTGACAGTGGTCGATTTCTCGTCTCCTTTATGGCTCTAATCTGATAGTGGTAGCGGGGTGGTAGATGTCTAGACTCCCTTATGGATCTAATCTGGTGGTGCAGATATCTCGTCTCCCTTATGAATTTAATCTGATAATGGTAGGGGGATGGTAGATGTCTATTCTCCCTTATGGCTCTAATCTGATAGTGGTAGTGGGGTGGTAAATGTCTAGTCTCCTTTACGGCTCTAATCTGGTAGTGGTACTGGGGTGGTAGATGTCTAGTGTCCTTCACGGCTCTAATCTGATAGTGGCATATGTCTAATCTCCTTTATGGGGTTGTAGATGTCTAGTCTCCTGTATGGCTCTAATCTGGTAGTGGTACTGGGGTGGTAGACGTCTAGACTCCCTTATGGATCTAATCTGGTGGTGGTAGATATCTAATCTTCCTTATGGCTCTAATCTGATAGTGGTAGTGGGGTGGAAGATGTCTAGTCTCCCTTGTGGCTCCAATCTGATAGTGGTAGTGGGGTGGAAGATGTCTAGTCTCCTTTATGGCTCTAATCTGATAGTGGTAGTGGGGGTGGTAGATGTCTAGTCTCCTTTATGGCTTTAATCTAATAGTGGGAGTGGGGTGGTAGATGTCTAGTCTCCCTTATGGCTCTAATCTGGTAGTGACAGATGTCTAGTCTTATGGCTCCAATGTGATAGTGGTAGTGGGGTGGAAGATGTCTAGTCTCCCTTATGGCTCTAATCTGATAGTGGTAGATGTCTCGTCACCTTTATGGCTCTAATCTGATAGTGGTAGTGGGGTGGTAGATGTCTAGACTCCCCTATGGATCTAATCTGGTGGTGGAAGATATCTAGTCTTCCTTATGGATCCAATCTGATAGTGGTAGTGGGGTGGAAGATGTCTAGGCTCCCTTATGGCTTTAATCGGATAGTGGTAGATGTCTCGTCTCCTTATGGCTCGAATCTGATAGTGGTAGTGTGGGGGTAGATGTCTAGTGTCTTTTACGGCTCTAATCTGATAGTGGCATATGTCTAATCTCCTTTATGGCTCTAATCTGATTGTGGTTTTAGGGTGGTAGATGTCTAGTCTCCTTTACGGCTCTAATCTGATAGTGGTAGTGGGGTGGTAGATGTCTAGTCTCCTTTACGGCTCTAATCGGATAGTGGTAGTGGGGTGGTAGATGTCTAGTCTCCTTTATGGCTCTAATCTGTTAGTGGTAGTGGGTTGGAAGATGTCTAGTCTCCCTTATGGCTGTAATCTGGTAGTGGTATATGGGTGGTAGATGCCTAGGCTCCTTTACGGCTCTAATCGGATAGTGGTATTGCAGGCTTGTTTTCGAGTGCTGTGCGTTTTGTTGCTAACCTGTTTTGCTACCTGACAACTTTACGGTTTTCACTTTTTAATTACCGTTCATATATTTATTTATTTTTTCCTCAACTTTTTCACTCCGGACGCTTTATCTGGACACGATTCGTCAGGACCTCCAACAGCCGAAGCTAAGTAGTAACATTAACATGATGACTTCTAATTGCAGCCGCTGTACTCGGCTTACGGCGAGGATAGCTGTGCTGCAAGCCCCAGCTTCAGACGCAATCGTTAGGCAAGGGTAATTTCAGTGTAGGAAAGGATGAAATAGCGTATGTGGCACCAGTAAGTACAGATAGTAGTGTAAATTCCCCTGGCACAGTCCCGCAGCAGGACAACTTTCTCACGGTTTCTGGAAGGAAATGCTGTAGGAACGCTCAACCGGTGTCGCTCATTCAGCCGACAGAAACTTTCAACCGGTTTTCCCCATTAAGCAGCGGGTCGGAGTCAGAGGCCGATCTTCTCTGGTCTCTACTCCTCCCGTTACGGGGTTCTGAGACGCCGAAGCTTCCCACCATTAGCTCTGACAAATTGAAAACTCTAGTCATTGGCGACTCCATTACCCGCAGTATTAGACTTAAAGCGAATCATCCAGCGATCATACACTGTTTACCCGGGGGCAGGGCTACCGACGTTAAGGCTAATCTGAAGATGGTGCTGGCTAAAGCTAAAACTGGCGAGTGTAGAGAGTATAGAGATATTGTTATCCACGTCGGCACCAACGATGTTAGGATGAACAGTCAGAAATCACTAAGCGCAACATAGCTTCTGCGTGCATATCAGCTAGAAAGATGTGTCGGCATCGAGTAATTGTCTCTGGCCCCCTCCCAGTTAGGGGGAGTGATGAGCTCTACAGCAGAGTCTCACAACTCAATCGCTGGTTGAAAACTGTTTTCTGCCCCTCCCAAAAGTTAGAATTTGTAGATAATTGGCCCTCTTTCTGGGACTCACCCACAAACAGGACCAAGCCTGACCTGCTGAGGAGTGACGGACTCCATCCTAGCTGGAGGGGTGCTCTCATCTTATCTACCAACATAGACAGGGCTCTAACTCCTCTAGCTCCACAATGAAATAGGGTGCAGGCCAGGCAGCAGGCTGTTAGCCAGCCTGCCAGCATAGTGGAGTCTGCCATTAGCACAGTCAGTGTAGTCAGCTCAGCTATCACCATTGAGACCGTGTCTGTGCCTCGACCTAGGTTGGGCAAAACTAAACATGGCGGTGTTCGCCTTAGCAATCTCACTAGGATAAAGACCACCTCCATTCCTGTCATTACTGAAAGAGATCATGATACCTCACATCTCAAAATAGGGCTACTTAATGGTTAGATCCCTTACTTCAAAGGCAATTATAGTCAATGAACATAATCACTGATCATAATCTTGATGTGATTGGCCTGACTGAAACATGGCTAAGCCTGATGAATTTACTGTTTTAAATGAGGCCTCACCTCCTGGCTACACTAGTGACCATATCCCCCGTGCATCCCGCAAAGGCGGAGGTGTTGCTAACATTTACGATAGCAAATTTCAATTTACACAAAAAAAAAGACATTTTCGTCTTTGAGCTTCTAGTCATGAAATCTATGCAGCCTACTCAATCACTTTTTATAGCTACTGTTTACAGGCCTCCTGGGCCATATACAGCGTTTCTCACTGAGTTCCCTGAATTCCTATCGGACCTTGTAGTCATAGCAGATAATATTCTAATCTTTGGTGACTTTAATATTCACATGGAAAAGTCCACAGACCCACTCCAAAAGGCTTTCAGAGCCATCATCGACTCAGTGGGTTTTGTCCAACATGTCTCTGGACCCACTCACTGTCACAGTCATACGCTGGACCTAGTTTGTCCCATGGAATAAATGTGGTGGATCTTAATGTTTTTCCTCATAATCCTGGACTATCGGACCACCATTTTATTACGTTTGCAATTGCAACAAATAATCTGCTTAGACCCCAACCAAGGAACATCAAAAGTCGTGCTATAAATTCACAGACAACACAAAGATTCCTTGATGCCCTTCCAGACTCCCTCTGCCTACCCAAGGGACGCCAGAGGACAAAATCAGTTAACCACCTAACTGAGGATCTCAATCTAACCTTGCGCAATACCCTAGATGCAGTTGCACCCCTAAAAACAAAAAAAATGTCTCATAAGAAACTAGCTCCCTGGTACACAGAAAATACCCGAGCTCTGAAGCAAGCTTCCAGAAAATTGGAACGGAAATGGCGCCACACCAAACTGGAAGTCCTTCCGACTAGCTTGGAAGGACGGTCCCGTGCAGTACCGTAGAGCCCTTACTGCTGCTCGATCATCCTATTTTTCTAACTTAATGAGGAAAATAGAACAATCCGAAAATTCCTTTTTAATACTGTCGCAAAGCTAACTAAAAGCAGCATTCCCCAAGAGAGGATGACTTTCACTTTAGCAGTGATAAATTCATGGAACTTCTTGAGGAAAAGCTTATGATTATTAGAAAGCAAATTACGGACTCCTCTTTAAACCTGCGTATTCCTCCAAACCTCAGTTGTCCTGAGTCTGCACAACTCTGCCAGGACCTAGGATCAAGAGAGACGCTCAAGTGTTTTAGTACTATATCTCTTGACACAATGATGAAAATAATCATGGCCTCTAAACCTTCAAGCTGCATACTGGACCCTATTCCAACTAAACTACTGAAAGAGCTGCTTCCCTGTGCTTGGCCCTCCTATGTTGAACATAATAAACGGCTCTCTATCCACTGGATGTGTACCAAATCACTAAAGTGGCAGTAATAAAGCCTCTCTTGAAAAGCCAAACCTTGATCCAGAAAATATAAAAAACTATCGGCCTATATCGAATCTTCCATTCCTCTCAAAAATTTTAGAGAAGGCTGTTGCGCAGCAACTCACTGCCTTCCTGAAGACAAACAATGTATACGAAATGCTTCAGTCTGGTTTTAGACCCCATCATAGCACTGAGACGGCACTTGTGAAGGTGGTAAATGACATTTTAATGGCATCGGACCGAGGCTCTGCATCTGTCCTCGTGCTCCTAGACCTTAGTGCTGCTTTTGGATACCATCGATCACCCACATTCTTTTGGAGAGATTGGAAACCCAAATTGGTCTACATCAGGACATGTTCTGGCCTGGTTTAGATCTTATCTGTCGGAAAGATATCAGTTTGTCTCTGTGAATGGTTTGTCCTCTGACAAATCAACTGTAAATTTCGGTGTTCCTCAAGGTTCCGTTTTTAGGACCACTATTGTTTTCACTATATATTTTACCTCTTGGGGATGTTATTCGAAAACATAATGTAAACTTTCACTGCTATGCGGATGACACCAGCTGTACATTTCAATGAAACATGGTGAAGCCCCCCAAAATTGCCCTCGGCTAGTAGAAGCATGTGTTTTCAGACATAAGGAAGTGATGGCTGCAACATTTCTACTTGATTAAACTCGGACAACACAGAGATGCTTGTTCTACGGCTCCCCAAGAATACAAGTAGCATTCTTTCTGTTGATCTGACACACTTAAATCGTAATGTTGGTACAGTCGCTCTCAAATATAAACCTGATTGACGGACCTCGGCGTTACTCTGGACCCTGATCTCTCTTTTGAAGAACATATCAAGACCATTTCGAGGACAGCTTTTTTCCATCTACGTAACATTGCAAAAATCAGAAACTTTCTGTCCAAAAATGATGCAGAAAAATTAATCCATGCTTTTGTCACTTCTAGGTTAGACTACTGCAATGCTCTATTTTCCGGCTACCCGGATAAAGCACTAAATAAACTTCAGTTAGTGCTAAATACGGCTGCTAGAATCCTGACTAGAACCAAAAAATTTGATCATATTACTCCAGTGCTAGCCTCTCTACACTGGCTTCCTGTCAAAGCAAGGGCTGATTTCAAGGTTTTACTGCTAACCTACAAAGCATTACATGGGCTTGCTCCTACCTATCTCTCTGATTTGGTCCTGCCGTACATACCTACACGTACGCTACGGTCACAAGACGCAGGCCTCCTAATTGTCCCTAGAATTTCTAAGCAAACAGCTGGAGGCAGGGCTTTCTCCTATAGAGCTCCATTTTTATGGAACGGTCTGCCTACCCATGTCAGAGACGCAAACTCGGTCTCAACCTTTAAGTCTTTACTGAAGACTCATCTCTTCAGTGGGTCATATGATTGAGTGTAGTCTGGCCCAGGAGTGGGAAGGTGAACGGAAAGGCTCTGGAGCAACGAACCGCCCTTGCTGTCTCTGCCTGGCCGGTTCCCCTCTTTCCACTGGGATTCTCTGCCTCTAACCCTATTACAGGGGCTGAGTCACTGGCTTGCTGGGGCTCTCTCATGCCGTCCCTGGAGGGGGTGCGTCACCTGAGTGGGTTGATTCACTGTTGTGGTCATCCTGTCTGGGTTGGCGCCCCCCCCTTGGGTTGTGCCGTGGCGGAGATCTTTGTGGGCTATACTCAGCCTTGTCTCAGGATGGTAAGTTGGTGGTTGAAGATATCCCTCTAGTGGTGTGGGGGCTGTGCTTTGGCAAAGTGGGTGGGGTTATATCCTTCCTGTTTGGCCCTGTCCGGGGGTGTCCTCGGATGGGGCCACAGTGTCTCCTGACCCCTCCTGTCTCAGCCTCCAGTATTTATGCTGCAGTAGTTTATGTGTCGGGGGGCTGGGGTCAGTTTGTTATATCTGGAGTACTTCTCCTGTCCTATTCGGTGTCCTGTGTGAATCTAAGTGTGCGTTCTCTAATTCTCTCCTTCTCTCTTTCTTTCTCTCTCTCGGAGGACCTGAGCCCTAGGACCATGCCCCAGGACTACCTGACATGATGACTCCTTGCTGTCCCCAGTCCACCTGGCCATGCTGCTGTTCCAGTTTCAACTGACCTGAGCCCTAGGACCATGCCCCAGGACTACCTGACATGATGACTCCTTGCTGTCCCCAGTCCACCTGGCCATGCTGCTGCTCCAGTTTCAACTTCCACCTGACTGTGCTGCTGCTCCAGTTTCAACTGTTCTGCCTTATTATTATTCGACCATGCTGGTCATTTATGAACATTTGAACATCTTGGCCATGTTCTGTTATAATCTCCACCCGGCACAGCCAGAAGAGGACTGGCCACCCCACATAGCCTGGTTCCTCTCTAGGTTTCTTCCTAGGTATTGGCCTTTCTAGGGAGTTTTTCCTAGCCACCGTGCTTCTACACCTGCATTGCTTGCTGTTTGGGTTTTAGGCTGGGTTTCTGTACAGCACTTTGAGATATCAGCTGATGTACGAAGGGCTATATAAATAAATTTGATTTGATTTGATTTGATATCTTCTGCTTCACAGATCGTGGCTAACGACGACATTATCAACATACAGCTGGCATTATACGCTGTAATCCGCAGATAGAACAGCGACAAGTCTAAATCTCTTCGGGTACTCATTGACTCTAGGGCCGATGAGATTTGGACGCTACCCTGGCTTCCGAGCTGAACATCCCCACTCAGCCCCTCTCCACTTCCATGGATGTTAGAGCGCTGGACGGGCATTCTAGAGGCCGGGTTACTCATATTACCACTCCCCATCAACCTACAGGTTTAGGGAATCACAGCGAGACTACTCAATTCCTGCTCATCAAGTCCCCTCAAATTCCCATGGTATTGGGATTCTCTGGCTCCAGAGACACAATTCCCTCATCAACTGATCTATTGGTGCCATCATGGGCTGTCCTTCTCCACGCCCAGTATCTGAGTCAGCATAACCTTTCCCAGGACGTCTTCCTGGGGCTCAGAAGTGCCCCGGACCTCCCCCATTCCCGCGGAGTACCAGGACTTCAGGAGGTGTTCAACAAGGCCCGGCCACTTCACTTCCGCCG